>NC_057808.1:243467085-243487008 GCF_018294505.1 Triticum aestivum | reverse complement strand
TGCACCCTTGCTTGATTGCTTATGTATGTATTGTTTGTTTGCGATAGAGTACCCGGAGTGCGAAGCGTGCTACTACGAGTCTCTAGGTTTCACGGATCATCAGCAAGGCAAGTAACACTTTGATCATACCTCTTTACCACCCAGTTTTATTGCATTAGATCAATCCTCAAACAATTGCATGATTAGGATCTGATTAATATGTGGGTTTTGGGAAGTAGATGAGGTAGTACCTATTGCCCTGTTTATTATCAAACCTTTCGGAGTTACTTCTACGTTTGCTTATATTGCTATGCTATGCTCGTAGACGTGGATTGGGTTCGAGTGAATTTCCATGACAGTTGTGAGATTGTTAATTAATGGTTCAACTTAAGGTGGTTACTTTAATTTACATCTGGGTGGATTGAGGCACCTGGAGAACCCAGTGTTGCCTGTATTTTTGGATATCCCGGAGTACCCGTGTGATCATCCTATGGACCGCCATCCAGTCTCAAAGGGATCATGAGATTATTCATGCTAGAAACTTCCGTGTGCAGCCACAAGCTATTATGGGCTCTAGCATAGTTGAGTAGGTTACATGACCTCTTGAAGAGGTGGGCTAGCAGATGTAGGGGAAAGTAGGTGTAACTGTCCACCCGGAGTAAAGAGTATTGTTTCTGAAAGACTGTGTCTCGGTCATCCGTTTCTCAAACACCATGTAGTGTGAGAAATCAAACGGAGGCGATCGAGTCTTGTGGGGAAAAGTGCGCAAACCTCTGCAGAGTGTACAATCTAATCATGGTTAGCCGTGTCCCCGGTTATGGACATCTTGAGTATCTAGTTCTTGGATTATCATGTGAATCTCATCATCATGTTACTTAATTTAATTTGATTGGGTTAATCACGTTCTTAATTGGGATTGAGTTGGAGGTACCTTCTCAGTGTTTATCAACCACCATCATAGTTAAATAAAATTTATTCCTTTGTTGTAGGAAAAAACTGGCTTTTCGCAAAACTGTAACCATAGAGCTTTCCACCAGCCAAATATGCATGTAGTGATAGCATTATTCTGTTCATTACTCTCTATGTGTTACTTTGCGAGCATATTCCATGTGCTGACCCATTTTCGGGCTGCAACGTTCATGTTGCAGACTTTTCAGACGACGAGTAAGGTGCCATAGGTCATGGTCTTATACTCAATGATGCCGTTGGAGTTGATGGACTCGCTTTATCTTCCAAGCCTTCCACTGTTATCGTTTTTAGATGGCCTTGAGCCATATTTATTGTATTAAGTTCTCTCTTGAGACTATTCGATGTAATAAGTGTGTGATTGCTACTCTGTTATAAATCCTTCAAGTACTGTGCGTGTCAGCATTACCGATCCAGGGATGACACTGATGCACAGAGAATAGACTGTTTGAGGTCTGGTCGCTACAAAGATGGTATCAGAGCACACGCTGACTGTAGGACACGACCACTAAGCTAAAGCCCTAGATCACTACTCTCTTCTCATTTCTGACTCCTCTCCTTTCTTCCACTCTTTTAGGATGGCAGATGCAAGGAACAAGTTCGCGCAACCGGATGAGGATACACCTTTTGGACGACACTTGAAGGAAGTTACTAAGTACCTGAACATCGGAATACCAAGCTTCACCGGGACCTACAACGCCACACTACCAGAAGAGGAGCGCTGGATGATTCAAGTTCAAGTTCCAGGAAGGACGTTCATGCCAGTCACTGAGCCCAAAGAGTTTTCCTTTGATGCACCAACCTGGAGTCTAGGAAAGAGCATGGCAGCCCACATCACCATGGGACGCATTGGAGAAGTGTACCACAATGATCTCAAGGATACTACCTACCAGATTTGTGGGCGTCGAGACGAGCAATGGGAGATGATCAGCACCAGGAAGGATAGATCTATTGCAGCTTTCATCCAGGAGTTAAATCAGCACATTCATTGCCAGGAGAACCAGATGTGAGCAGACATGATAGATCTGAAGAATGCAAAGACTAGGATCATGGAACTGGAAGAAGAACTCAAGGCTACACGCGAGGATTATATGGAGGAAATCGTCGCACTAGTGGAGAAGAATAGCGACCTGACACAGAAGCTAGGAGTTTTCATGGGAGACCCAACACCAGGAGGAGAAGATGACGATTCTACTTGCCCGGAGAACTACATAATCATCGACGACACTGACTCGGACCCCAGTGATGATGATTGGGAGGATGAAGCCGGAGCAGATATCATGGAGTCTTCGACCGATCAATTTTTCTAGTAGACCACCAAATTAGTAGTAGTATTCCACCATGTATATAGTATAGTCCAAGCACTTTGTAACGATAGTTAGATCGATTGTATGACTTGTTTGAATTGATTGGAGTGAAATGATTGTGTTTGTCTCATGTGCATATGGGTAGTGTTTTCCCTCTAGATCTCATTCTATCCTATTTTCTCATCTTTTCTAAACCCATCAGATGCCTCCGAGACGCGACACCGGATTTGTTTTCCCACCGGAGATCACTCAGTTGATTCAACAGCAGAATGCCTTGATGCAAGCGCTAGTTCAGAACCAAGGCAACAACAACAACAACAACAACCCACCCCCACCACCACCTGTTGACCACTAAGCCCGTTTTCTTAGGCTGAATCTGCCGGTGTTCTCTAGTAGCACCGAGCCGATTGTTGCAGATGATTGGCTCCGCAAGGTTGGAAGGGAGCTGACCACTGCAGGATGCACAGATGCAGAGAGAGTGCGTTTTGCCGCACATCAGCTTGATGGACCTGCAGCATCATGGTGGGAGAATTACACAGCCACTCACCCCATTGACACTGTCGCATGGGACCAATTTCAGCAAGCTTTCTGTACTGCCCATGTTTCAGCAGGAGCTATGGCCATGAAGAAGTGTGAGTTTCGCAACTTACACCAAGGAGGATGTACCGTTGGCCAGTACGTGGAGGATTTCAGTAAGTTAGCACGTTATGCCCCAGATGACGTTGCTACGGATGTAGCTAAGCAGGAGAAGTTTCTGGAAGGACTGAATGATGAGCTGAGCATGCAGTTGATGGTGGCAACTTTTAAAACTACCAGGAGTTGGTAGACAGAGCTCTCATGATTGAAGGGAAGCAGCAGCAGATTGAGAGCCATAAGAGGAAGTATGGACAAGGAGAGTACAGTACAGGAGCTCATCAAAAGCCTCGTTTTACCCCGAACTTGGGAGGACACCTTCAGCATAACCATGAGGTCACAATCACAATGGGGGGAGCTCGCACAATCATAGTGGCCCCAAGAATGGCAATGGGAACGGAGGAAGCAACGGACAGAACCGTACCAACCCATCAACCCCAGCCAAGAGGGATCTAAGCCACGTTACTTGTTTCAAGTGCCAGAACACTGGACATTATGCCAATGAATGTCCTGAAGCTAAGAATGGGAATGGCAATGGAAGCTCGGGGAAGAAGCCGAACCCTTTCAACAGGGGACAGGTGAACCACGTTAACGTGGAGGAGGTTGAAGCACAGCCTGATGCAGTAATAGGTAAGTTTTTGGTTAAGTCATTTACTGCAATCGTTCTTTTTGATACTGGTGCATCGCATTCATACATATCAAGGGGATTTGTGGATAAGTTTAAGTTGCCCACCAAAGTTCTTAGAACACCTATGTTAGTAACCTCGCCAGGAGCAGACTATATGGCAAGCCAAGGATGTTTTCAGATGCCATTGGCCATAGGTAGGCATGTTTTCCCCTCAGACCTAATAGTTTTGGAGTCGCGAGGTTTGGATGTGATTTTGGGAATGGATTGGCTATCGATGTATGGAGGAAACATCGATTGCGCCAGTAAGACGATCTTGCTTACTACCCCAGAAGGAAGAAGGATTAAGTATGTATCCCGGCATGTGCCGAAGAGGACTCAAGTGAATTCCTTATCAGGAGTTGTACAGGAGGAAGTGCCAGTGGTGAAGGATTTCCCTGACGTAGTTCCAGAGGATTTGCCAGGCATGCTATCGGATAGAGACATTGAGTTTTTTATTGAGCTTTTTCCAGGCACAGGGCCAATATCTAAGAGACCGTACAGGATGCCTGCTAAGGATTTGGAAGAAATTAAGAAGCAGATTAAGGAGTTACTGGATAAAGGATATATTCGACCAAGTTCGTCACCTTGGGGATCACCAGTACTTCTAGTGGAGAAGAAAGATGGATCGTTGAGGATGGTTGTTGATTAACGTGGATTGAATGAAGTAACAATCAAGAACAAGTACCCACTGCCGATGATCAATGATCTGTTTGACCGACTACAAGGAGCTAAAGTATTTTCCAAGATTGATTTGCGGTCAGGATACCACCAGTTGAAGATTCGAGAGCAGGATATACCCAAGACAGCTTTTACCACAAGGTATGGGCTATATGAGTACATTGTTATGTCATTTGGCCTGACTAACGCACCTGCCTATTTCATGAACATGATGAACAAAGTGTTTATGGAGTTTTTGGATAAGTTCGTCGTAGTGTTCATTGATGATATTCTGGTTTATTCGAAGAATGAAGAAGAGCATAAGGAGCATTTGCGTTTGGTACTTGGAAAGCTCAGAGAACATCAGTTATACGCCAAGTTAAGCAAGTGCGAGTTTTGGTTAAAGGAAGTTGGATTCCTTGGACGTGTTATATCCAGAGAAGGAATAGCAGTAGATCCCACCAAGGTTAACACTGTGACAAATTGGGAGTCACCCACGACAGTTGGAGAAATCCGGAGTTTTCTTGGACTCGCAGGATATTACCGGAGATTCATTGAGAATTTCTCGAAGATTGCGAAGCCTATGACGGAGTTGTTGAAGAAAGACACCAAGTTCAATTGGACGGAGGAATGTGAGGCTAGTTTTCAGGAGTTGAAGAAACGTTTAGTTACAGCGCCAGTGTTGATTCTGCCAGATTAACGCAAGGATTATGAAGTATATTGCGACGCTTCTCGTCGAGGACTTGGAGCAGTGCTAATGCAGGAGGGAAGAGTCATTTCATATGCCTCATGACAGCTTAAACCCCATGAGTTGAATTATGCTACACATGATTTGCAGTTAGCAGCCATAGTGCATGCGTTGAAGACATGGAGACATTTTCTCATCGGGAACCATTGTGAGGTGTACACGGATCACAAGAGTTTGAAGTACATTTTCACGCAGAAGGAGTTGAATCTCAGGCAAAGGAGATGGTTGGAGGTCATTAAGGATTATGATATGAGATTGCATTATCACCCAGGGAAGGCTAACGTAGTAGCTGATGCATTGAGCCGCAAGAGCCATGTCAATACCCACATGACTGGAGAGTTACCCAAGGAGTTAGCAGAGGATCTTCGCGAACTATGTTTGGAAATAGTTCCAAGAGGCTTTGTAGCAGCATTGGAGATTCAGTCTACTTTGATGGATAAGATCAGAGAAGCTCAGAAGACAGACAAGGAGATTGTTGAGATAAAGGAAAGGATGAGTAAAGGAAAAGCCAAGGGATTTCGTGAGGATGAGAACGATACCTTATGGTTTGAGGACCGCGTCTATGTGCCCAATGATCAGGAGATCAGGAAGTTGATTCTGCAAGAGGCCATGATTCACCATATTCGATTCACCCAGGAAATACCAAGATGTACCTGGATTTAAAGGACAGTTTCTGGTGGACCGGAATGAAGAAGGATATTGCGGAGTATGTAGCAGTTTGTGATGTATGTCAGAGAGTGAAGGCAGAGCATCAGAAGCCAGCAGGATTGCTACAACCATTGCCGATACCCGAATGGAAGTGGGATAAGCTAGGCATGGATTTATCACGGGATTGCCCAGGACTCGTTCAGGCTATGACTCGATATGGGTTGTAGTCGATCGTTTGATGAAGGTAGCTCATTTCATCCCAGTAAAGACCACTTATACCAGTGCTAAGTTGGCAAAGATATACATGACCAGGATCGTATGTCTGCATGGAGTTCCGAGGACCATTGTATCAGATAGAGGAACCCAGTTTACTTCAAAATTTTGGAATCAGTTGCATGAAACTTTGGGTACTAGGCTAGATTTCAGTACAGCCTTTCATCCACAGACAGACGGATAGACCGAGAGAGTCAATCAGATTTTGGAGGACATGCTGAGAGCTTGTGCGCTAGATTATGGATCTAGTTGGGACGACAATTTGCCGTATGCAGAGTTCTCTTATAACAACAGTTATCAATCCAGTTTGAAGATGGCCCCTTTCAAAGCTCTGTACGGAAGGAGATGCAGGACCCCGTTGTTGTGGGATGAAGTTGGAGACCGTCAGTTATTTGGACCAGATTTGATTAAAGAGTCTGAACAGAAGGTGAAGTTGACTCGCGATAGGCTCAAGTTAGCCCAGTCCAGGCAGAAGAGCTATGCAGATTCTAAACGCAAGGAGACAGTTTACGAAGTCGGAGACAGAGTTTATCTTCGAGTATCACCACTTCGAGGAGTGAAGCACTTTGGAGTTAAGGGAAAGTTAGCACCACGTTTTGTAGGACCATACAAAGTTTTGGAGCGTATGGGAGAAGTTGCTTACAAGTTGGAATTGCCCGAAGGATTGTCGGGAGTTCACGATGTGTTCCATGTTTCTCAGCTGAAGAAGTGCCACGCAGAGATGGCTGAGATACCACTGAGAGATACCGTGCCACTGGAAGCGATTCAGCTGGATAGTGATTTGACCTACGAGGAGAAACCAGTTAAGATTCTGGAGTTTGCCAGCAGAGTCACCCGCAGCAAGGTTATCAAGTTTTGTAAAGTTCAGTGGAGCCACCATACCGAGGATGAAGCCACCTGGGAGCGAGAGGAAGATCTACGGAAGGACCACTCTCACCTATTTTCTAGCCAACCCGAATCTCGAGGGCGAGATTCATCTTAAGGGGGGTAGGTTTGTAACATCCAAAATTTTCAATTTGGAATGTTATACATTAGATCATCATGCATAACATATTTTATTGCATTTTGTTTTGCGATCCTGGAAATTCTACGCAACTCAAGGACCCACGGAGAGAGTTGGGGATTTCGTTATTTTCATATTTGGGTTTTCTCAAATTTTGAAAATAGGATCATTTGTTTTAATTATTTTTCTCTCCAAAAAATGTTTCATATTTAAAATATATGAGAGGGGATAATATGACTTCTCCAAAATAATGAAATATTGGAGGAAAAATATTAAAAACAAATATTTGATTTTATTTGGATTTTATTTGAGTTAGGAAAATACGCGTTTTTCAAAATTGCATTTTAGGCCCAAATAAATGTTCATCTTGTCCGGCTTATTTTTGGAGGACTGGGAAAATTTATTTCGAGATTTTTGGAGTCCGTTTAGTATTTCTTTTCTTTCTTTTTCTGCATGTCCGAATTATTTTTTTTTTTAAGTTAACCGACCTACCGGGCCGTGTCCGGCTAGGACTCCTCGCCCGGCCGGCCCTTATAAGCCGGGAGGCCACCCCGCAGCCCAACTCGAGCCGCCCCGCCACCCAAACCCTAGCGCCGCCCTGACGCCGCCGCCCGGAGCCCCCGCCGCCGACCCCGCCGCCCCACCGGAGCCCCGCCCGACGCCGGAGCCGCCCCGCCGCCGCCGTCCCGCCGCCCGAGGTTGACCGCCGCCGCTGGTTTCCGCGAGAAAACCGCCCGGTTTTTCGTTCGGTTTTTTTAAAACCCTAGATTTTTATTTTTTTATAGATCGGTTTAGTTTTTTTTCGGTTTATTTATTTTGCGGACGTTCGTCCGTACGTTCATTTTAATGAACGGTTTTCGTCGTTTAACCGCAGACACCGAACGTTCGTTTGTTAGCCTGTTCGTCAGTTTTTCTTTTTCTTGGATTTTCCGCGATTATTTTCTATCGCGATTTCCGATCTGTTTTTCGTATTAGTATAACTTTTCGCTCGTTTATCGGAATCAGGCGATTCAAGCGCCTAGAGTTTCATCTCGAAACCCTCTTTCCATTTAACCAACTTAAACAAGTTTTTGCTACTGTAAAGTTTGACTTAGGTCCAGATTAGTAAACGAAGCTTGTTTCTTTCGCCGTTTGAGTTTCGTTGCTTCGTTCGTTTTGATTCTTTTGGCAAACCGGAGTTCTTAAGTTGAACTTTCTGGTTAGATATCTTATTTTGAGTTTTACCCGTGCACCCTTGCTTGATTGCTTATGTATGTATTGTTTGTTTGTGATAGAGTACCCGGAGTGCGAAGCGTGCTACTACGAGTCTCTAGGTTTCATGGATCATCAGCAAGGCAAGTAACACTTTGATCATACCTCTTTACCACCCAGTTTTATTGCATTAGATCAATCCTCAAACAATTGCATGATTAGGATCTGATTAATATGTGGGTTTTGGGAAGTAGATGAGGTAGTACCTATTGCCCTGTTTATTATCAAACCTTTGGGAGTTACTTCTATGTTTGCTTATATTGCTATGCTATGCTCGTAGACGTGGATTGGGTTCGAGTGAATTTCCATGACAGTTGTGAGATTGTTAATTAATGGTTCAACTTAAGGTGGTTACTTTAATTTACATCTGGGTGGATTGAGGCACCTGGAGAACCCAGTGTTGCCTGTATTTTTGGATATCCCGGAGTACCCGTGTGATCATCCTATGGACCGCCACCCAGGCTCAAAGGGATCATGAGATTATTCATGCTAGAAACTTCCGTGTGCAGCCACAAGCTATTATGGGCTCTAGCATAGTTGAGTAGGTTACATGACCTCTTGAAGAGGTGGGCTAGCAGATGTAGGGAAAGTAGGTGTAACTGTCCACCCGGAGTAAAGAGTATTGTTTCTGAAAGACTGTGTCTCAGTCATCCGTTTCTCAAACACCATGTACTGTGAGAAATCAAACGGAGGCGATCGAGTCTTGTGGGGAAAAGTGCGCAAACCTCTGCAGAGTGTACAATCTAATCATGGTTAGCCGTGTCCCCGGTTATGGACATCTTGAGTATCTAGTTCTTGGATTATCATGTGAATCTCATCATCATGTTACTTAATTTAATTTGATTGGGTTAATCACGTTCTTAATTGGGATTGAGTTGGAGGTACCTTCTTAATGTTTATCAACCACTATGATAGTTAAATAAAATTTATTCCTTTGTTGTAGGAAAAAATTGGCTTTTCGCAAAACTGTAACCATAGAGCTTTCCACCAGCCAAATATGCATGTAGTGATAGCATTATTCTGTTCATTACTCTCTATGTGTTACTTTGCCAGCATATTCCATGTGCTGGCCCGTTTTCGGGCTGCAACGTTCATGTTGCAGACTTTTCAGACGACAAGTAAGGTGCCATAGGTCGTGGTCTTATACTCGGTGATGCCGTTGGAGTTGATGGACTCGCTTTATCTTCCAAGCCTTCCGTTGTTATCGTTTTTAGATTGCCTTAAGCCATATTTATTGTATTAAGTTCTCTCTTGAGACTATTTGATGTAATAAGTGTGTGATTGCTACTCTGTTATAAATCCTTCAAGTATTGTGCGTGTCAGCATTACCGATCCAGGGATGACACTGATGCACAGAGACTAGACTGTTTGAGGTCTGGTCGCTACAATTTCTATGGGTTCGGTGACCGCCCTCAAGGGTCCCTTGGTGGAATCACGGCATCTTGCATTGTGCGAGGGCGTGAGGAGAGCGGTGGCCCTAGTGACTTCTTGGGGAGCATTGTGCCTCCACACCGCTCCAAACGGAGATTAGCATCCGCAAGGGTATGGACTTCGGGATACTTCGGGATACGTTGAGCCTTTGTGCATCTTGTTTGTATCTTAGTTGGCTCTTGTGAGAGATTAATGGAATATCCCATTGTGGGGGAGTGATGTGCTTTGTGCACCTCACAATCCTATAAATGTGGGTACATGAGGAATACCATCTAGCATTGATATTACAAGATTGTCTAGTCGCTATGTGGTATGTCTTCTCATGAGAAATTCAAATTCTAAATAGTCCATTAATTATCTCTTGTTGGATCCTCTTATTGCCTCTTGTGAAGTTTTTATTGGTATCACATTATGGGGGAGTAAAATGCTATGTGTATATTACAAGCCTAGAAAATTTGTACATTTGAGATATTGTCACCTAGAATTGATATTGTATATTATCTTGTTCCTACGTGGCATGTTAGCTCTACAAGTTGCAATTTGCTTGTGTGTGGTGTGAAGATGATGTCGGATATCCTTGCTATCTACCAACGGGAATTATTTCCAAATACTTCTTGTCTTTTGACAATTGGTACTCACTTATGTGTGGTAGAAATTATTGATCATCTTTACATTGGCCTTTACTTTTATTTGCCTTATCTCTTGCCTAGGATTGTGTCAACTCCCATTGTATTCCATACCACTTGTGGATCTTGTTATTTCCTTGAGCTTGTCTAGTGTTTGTATAGATATAGTGAAAGTGGTGATCCCATCTTGTGCTTTTTGTATTCAAATGCAAATTCTCTATAATGCACAATGCTTGGGGGAGCTATCCTATTTTTCTTAGAACGCTCACCTTGTGATCCCTTTCAAGTGTGTGTTGGTGGAATGCAAACGGTTTCCTTTTGGTACTTTGTGCCATCATGAAACTTTGTAGAGAACTTGGTTTGTTTGGAACCATTCTCTCTTTTGGGAGTTTGACATCTTTCTTTTTGCATGTATCAATGGATATATCATTCCTTGATGTATCTTTTATGGATATCCTCCAAGTGATGATTTATTCATTTGGTATCTTTTCTTCACCTGGCATTTGTTTGTCATTTGGTATCGGTTCTTGAAAGTTTTGAGCATGCATATTGAAAGGATTGAGAAGAAGTGTCTAGAGGGGGTGAATAGAATCTTAGCAAGAAAAGTTGCAGTTTTTAAATTCTTTAAGTTGAAGTGGAGTTTTAGCACAAGTTCAAACATTCACAATACATATCAAGCAAGCATGACAAGAGTATATGATCAGCGGAAAGTAAATCATGCAAGATGCAAGAATGTAAGGGGAAGGGATTGAAGTGTGCAAACGCAATTGGAGACACGGAGATTTTTTATCCGTGGTTCCGATAGGTGGTGCTATCATACATCCACGTTGATGGAGACTTCAACTCACGAAGGGTAACGGTTGCGCAAGTCCACGGAGGGCTCCACCCACGAAGGGTCCACGAAGAAGCAACCTTGTCTATCCCACCATGGCCATCGCCCACGAAGGACTTGCCTCACTAGGCTATATCTTCATGAAGTAGGCAATCTCCTTGCCCGTACAAACTCCTTGGTTCAACTCCACAATCTCTACGGAGGCTCCCAAGTGACACCTAGCCAATCTAGGAGACACCACTCTCCAAAAGGTAATAGATGGTGTGTTGATGATGAACTCCTTGCTCTTGTGCTTCAAATGATAGTCTCCCCAACACTCAACTCTCTCTCATAGGGTGCAATTGAGGGAAAGCTGTCCACGGCCCTCTCCTTGCTTTCAGCTGGTGCCAAGCTCACTCTGGTAAACTCTACCATTACTTCGATGTTGATCTATGCCATGTGTACACTTAAGCTGCACCCCAAGGTGATTGAACACATTGATAAGCTGCGTAGATACTGTTTGTGGGCCAAAAACACAGAGACAAGAGTTAAAAATAATTCTTTGGCTGCTTGGGAGTTGGTCTGTAGACCGAAGTGCAACGGTGGTCTTGGGGTGATTGACATCAAAACGCAGAATGTCGCACTCCTCCTCAAACACCTTTTCAAGTTCTACAATCATCACGATGTCCCGTGGGTGACTCTAATATGGTACACTTACTATGTGGGTCGAGTGCCACATGCAGCAGACCCGATCGGCTCTTTCTGGTGGCGTGATATCATGCAGCTCAGTAATGTGTTTCGTGGCATCACTCAGGTTGCGATTGGGGATGGATCTTCAGCTTTGTTTTGGAAGGATGTCTGGATTAAACATGATCATGATGCACCACTCTCCAAGGTCTTCCCCCGTGCCTTTTCCTTTTGCACAAACGAGGATGAGTCAGTGGGAACTATTCTGACGGCTACTGACCCTGCTATGCTTTTCCATCTACCTCTGTCTACCCAAGCGAGACAGGAGGTCAGAGAAATTCAGCAACGATCCAGGCATGTTGTGCCGAAGAGGGATTCCGCTGATTCTTGGGTTTGTACCCTTGGAGGAAAGTTCTCGGCCAGCAAATACTACAACCACTACTTCAGGGAAACGATAGCCGACGAGGCCTTTCTGTGGCTTTGGAAAGCCAAGAGCCCCATCAAATTCAAGCTGTTTGGCTGGCTGTTGCTGGTAGACCGTCTAAACACAAGGAACATGTTGAAACAGAGACACTACACTGTTGTGGACAAGATTTATACATGCATGATGTGCCAAAACCCGCCGGAGGAAACGGTTGAACACCTCTTTTTCTCATGCCCATTTAGCCAGCGATGTTGGGCCAGAGTGGGATTGTTTTGGCCGAATGTGGGTAATAGGGTATCTTTGTTGCATGCTGGTAGAAATCAATGGAGTCAGCCGCTGTTCATGGATATTTTCTTGCTGGCTGCATGGAGCATTTGGAAGGAGAGGAACAATGAGTATTTCAGAGGGGTGCCTCACTCCTTCGCGGCATGGCTAGATAGATTCAAAAACCTACTAAGCCTGCTTGTGCACAACTGTAAAGAAGAGCTTCGCCCCTTCCTAGACTCTTATATACAAAACCTGTAACTTAGATACACTCTTTTTCTTGCTTGGTCTGAGGGGGCCCTCGAATACCCCTCACTTGTAATGATGTAATTGTTGTGGTGTGAGTAATACAAAGTCAGTGGGAGCCTCTCCCACTGTCGTCACTGTTCAAAAAAAACTCTCTCTCATAGGATTGGATTTGGTAGAAAGATGATTTGAGTGGAAAGAAACTTGGGGAAGGCTAGAGATCAAGATTTATGTGGTTGGAATGGAATATCTTGACCTCAACACAAGTGTAGGTGGTTCTCTCTCAGAAAATGTATGTTGGAAGTGTAGTCATTTGGAAGTGTAGTCATGTTCTGATGGCTCTCTCCAGGAATGAAGAGTGGGTGGAGGGGTATATATAGCCTCCACACAAAATCTAACCGTTACACACAAATCACCAAACTCGGTGGGGCCGAATTAGAAAACTCGGTCGGACCGATTTGGTTCATAATGTGACCGTTAGGCATTTCGGTGGGACCGACATGATCAACTCAGTGGGACCGATGTGCTAGGGTTAGGGTAAAGCCTTATCTCGGTTGGACCGATTACACAAACTCGGTGGGACCGATTTGGGTAATAAGCACAACAGAGAGTTGGCCAAGCAAACTCGGTGGTACAGATTTCATATTTCGGTGAGACCGAAATTAATGCAATAGACAACAGCGAGTTTGCAAGCCCATCTCGGTGAGACCGAGATCCCATCGGTGAGACCGAATTGATTAGGGTTTCTGGCAGTGGATATGTCAGGTGAACTCGGTGGCGCCGGATAGAAAGTTTCGGTGGGGCCGAGTTTGACTTTTGGTTTTGGGACATATGTGGATATGAGAAAGTGGTTGAGGGCTTTGGAGCATATCACTAAGCACTTTGAGTAAGCAAGCCATTAAGCAACACCTCATCCCCTCTTAATAGTATTGGCTTTCCTATGGACTCAATGTGATCTTGGATCACTAAAATGAAAAATGTAGAGTCCTGAGCTTTGAGATTGAGCCAATCCTTTGTCCTTATCATCTTGAAGGGGTTCCACATCCTCTTGTCAATGCCACTCCACTGTTGGACTTATCTGAAATATACTAGATGAAAGTATTAGTCCAACAAGAGATATGTTGACATTAATTACCAAAATCACCCAGGGAGCACTTATGCTTTCAATCTCCCCTTTTTGGTAATTGATGAGAACATACATCAAAGATTTAGATAAAGATATAGAGAATAACAAGTAAAGCTTTGGAAAGACATGTAACATGCATAGGCTCCCCCTACATGTATGCAGTCATGTGAATATGGAACGTAAGAGCATATGAGTGCATAATCATGATAGAACAAGCAATGAGTTACATGTATCTTGGCTATATGCATCAGAGCAAATGGTGTGAATATAGGAAATGTGCCTTCATGCTCATGAGTCCTTCTTGCAAACAGTATGTACATCAGCAAGATATCCTCATGCACATGAGTGTGATGCATATACTTACCTTGTGGTCTTGAGTTGGCTTAGATAGGGATGAACCTGAGTAAACAAGGTTAGATAACACAGATACATCTACTAGCCAGAGCAAACAAAAGGAACCACAAGAGTACCAAGATTGGGATGACATGTAGAGTTTGAGCACTGGATACTCTGTTAGACATGGACATGTCCCCAAAAGGTAAAGATATGCAATGAATTCGAAGATTTTCTTCCCTTAGATGTCTTGCTCCCCCTGAATCTTGTATGGGATACTGGGAGAAGACAGGGAACAGAACAGAAAATCAGAGCAAAGCAAACACACAAACAACATGAACATGTCTTTCCCCTCTAAAGACATGTGACTTCTCTCCTCTTGAACACCAAGCATCTGGGGTATCTTCTCTCCCCCTGTTTGAAGCATTCTCTCCCCTTTTGAAGGATTAAGCTTTGATGTGAACTCTCTCTCCCCCTTTGACATCAATTTCCAAGAAGGGATCCTCTCGAGTGTGAGTCAAAATAGGTTCGGTCCTTGAGTCACAGAGCAAAGCAGCATATAAAATGTTATGCTAGTAGAGGACAAGAATCATTGAGTGGAACTGGAGCAAAAAGAATGCAGGATCAAGTGGCAAATTGTCTTTTCTGCAGTGAAATCGGTGGCACCGAGTTGTGTGTGTCGGTTGCACCGAAAGGATTCGGTGTGACCGAGTTCATCACAGAGAAAACACTTGTCACCTCAGCTCACTAGGCAAATAAGATCTCACAAATATTTGCAAGGAATTAAATGAAGAATTTGCAAGGAATTGGATGCAGGGAATGCAGAACGAAACAGAGAAAAAGAAAATCTAGATGAAGTTTTTTTTTGAAAGGGAAAACAAACATGCATGAGACAGATGCAAGAACACGGAGAAACACAAGAGAACTTCACCTAGAATTGGGCGGTGACAAAGTCACCTATGTTAGAGTATATTGACTAAGGAGTCAAGTGAGAACACTTGATCATAAGTCATACTCATCATTTAAGCTCAAAATGGGGTTACAATTTTTCGTTTAAGCATTTGATGTATGCACATCTTGTTGAGTTGCTTTGGCCCATGACTTGGAGTAAAGCTTCTCTAATATGGAATAACATACCTTGGGGTGGTGGTGTTGATCTTGATCATGTAGTTGAACTTGTGTGGGATGCTCAAGGTTGATGTAGCTCATCAAGAGTTGGGAGCACCACTTGTAATTTGAGTTCATCTACCTACATGGGTTAGTCTTGCAAGGAATAGCACTTGTGTATCGAAAATGACAATCATGAAACTTGATACATATAATTTGTCAAAGGATATGTTGAAGGGTTTCGTGCTTCCTTGTCATCAACCACCGTATTGTAGAGACTTGGTGATGTAGAGATTGCTCAAGATGTGAGAGAGTTGCAATCTCATAGATTTAAATTCATCCAAGTACCTACAAGGGTTAGATAACATGCAAGGGTGCAAATATATCCAAGACATATGAATAACATCATGAAGGGAATATCAAGGATTAGTCATAGATTCATGCCTTGCATGTATCCAAATGGAGTTCCTACTCCAAGTTTGAAGCATCAATGATGTTCAATTCTCCTCTCAAACAGAAAAAAGACTTTCTCATCAAGCGGTTTGGTGAATATATCCGCCAATTGCTTATCGGTACAAACATGCTTAAGATCAATGTCCCCTTTAGCAACATGATCTCGAATGAAATAATGACGAACTTCAATATGCTTAGTTCGAGAATGTTGCACGGTGTTGTGAGCAATCTTAATAGCACTTTCATTGTCACAAAGCAATGGGACATGTTTCACATTGATCCCATAATCTTTAAGAGTTCGGGTCATCCAAAGTAATTGAGCACAACATGAACCGGCGGCAATGTATTCCGCTTCGGTGGTGGATAAGGATACCGAGTTTTGTTTCTTGGAAGACTAAGACACAAGAGATCTACCAAGAAATTGACAAGTACCCGAAGTGGACTTTCTATCAACCTTGTCTCCGGCATAGTCCGAGTCGGAATAGCCAACAAGATCAAAAGAGGACCTCTTAGGATACCAAATGCCAAAATTTGATGTATGTATTAAGTATCTCACTATCCTTTTCACAGCCTTAAGATGACATTCTTTGGGGGCCGCTTGATATCGTGCACACATGCACATGCTTAGCATAATATCGGGACGAGAGGCACATAGATATAACAATGATCCAATCATAGAGCGATAAACCTTTTGATCAACCGGTTTACCATCCTTAGTCAAGTCAAGATGTCCACTATTAGGCATGGGAGTTTTTATACCTTTGCTTTCTTGCATGTTGAACTTCTTGAATAAGTCCTTGGTGTACTTTGTTTGAGAAACAAAGGTTCCTTCCTTAGTTTGCTTGATTTGCAAACCAAGAAAGAACTTGAGTTCACTCATCATAGACATCTCAAACTTATTTGACATTAGCTTTCCAAACTTTTCACTAAAATGAGGGTTAGTCAAACCAAATATGATATCATCAACATAAATTTGGCATACAAATAATTCACCATTAACCCTTTTAGTGAAAAGAGTAGAATCTATCTTTCCAATCTCAAAGCCTTTTTCAATAAGGAACTTGGTCAAGCATTTATACCACGCTCTAGGAGCTTGCTTAAGACCATAAAGGGCTTTGTGAAGTTTGTAAACATGATCAGGTTTCTTAGGATTTACAAAGCTGGGAGGTTGTTTAACGTAAACTTCCTCCTCAATTTCACCATTTAGAAAAGCACATTTAATGTCCATTTGGTATAAAGTGATATCATGGTGATTAGCATAGGCAAGTAAGATGCGGATGGACTCAAGTCTAGCAATGGGGGCATATGTCTCAATGTAGTCCATACCTTCGACTTGAGTGTAGCCTTGGTGACTAGACGAGCTTTGTTGCGGACGACTTGACCATCTTCATCTTGCTTGTTGTGAAACACCCATTTGGTATCGATGATGTTGTGGTTGTTGTCGGGCTTCTCGACCAATGTCCACACTTGATTTCTCTCAAAGTTGTGTAGCTCTTCATGCATGGCATTTATCCAATCTGGATCTTCCAATGCTTCTTCAACCTTCATAGGTTCAATACTAGAGATGAATGAGTAATGTTCACAAAAGTTGGCCAAACGAGTTTTAGAGCGAGTGATTCTCCCGGTTTGGATATCGTTGTAGATTTTCTCGACGGGATGGTCTTTGGCGACTCTTGCTCGAACTCGTGGGAGCTTTTGCTTGGGTCAGGGTGGAACATCTTCTTCATCATCTCCTTCTTCTTGGCCTTCTTCATTGTTGGCGTTGTCGTTCTCTTGTCGCAGTGGAGAAGGAGGATGTTGATGTTCATCTTGGTGTACTTCCTCGTTTTCTTCGTCTTGGTGTGTCCCACTTGTGGATGCTTCCGTATCAACTCTTGGTTCACCTTGTCGTGAGGTAGAAGCTTCCACTTGGACGGACGAGGTACTCCCCTTCACCTCCGTTGGTTGAATCTTCCCAATAGACAAGTCTTGGATTGCTTCCGAAGGATCTTTATCACCTACATCAATTGGCAATTGCTCTACTTGCGAGCCGTTAGATTCATCAAACTTCACATCTACCGTCTCTTCAACCTTTCGGGTGAAACTGTTGTAGACACGGTAAGTGTGAGAGTTTGAGCCATAACCAAGTAGGAAACCCTCATGAGATTTAGGAGCAAATTTAGAATGACGATGCTTATCAAGAATGTAACACTTTGAGCCGAATACTCGAAAGTATCCAACTTGGGGTTTATTACCGGTGAGAAGCTCGTATGCCGTCTTGCCGAGAAGCTTGTGAAGATACAAGCGATTTGCTGCATGACAAGCCATCTCAACCGCTTCCGCCCAAAAGTGTTTTGGAGTCTTGTACTGTAGCGACCAGACCTCAAATGGCCTGTGCTGCTGTGCCCCAGTGTCATCCCTGGATCAGTAATGCTGACACGCACAGTACAAATGGAGGATTTATAACAGAGTAGCAATCACACACTTATTACATCGAATATCTCCAAAGAGAATAAGAATGATAAACATGGCTTAAGGCCATCTAATAACGATAACAGCGGAAGACTTGGAAGATAAGTGAGTCCATCAACTCCAGCGGCATCACTGAGTATAAGACCACGACCTAAAGCACCTTACTCGTCGTCTGAAAAGTCTGCAACATGAAACGTTGCAGCCCGAAAACGGGTCAGCACATAGAATATGCTGGCAAAGTAACACATAGAGAGCAATGAACAATAATAATGCTATACTACATGCATATATGGCTGGTGGAAAGCTCTATGGTTACAGTTTTGCGAAAAGCCAATTTTATCCTACTTCAAAGGAATAAATTTTATTTAACTATCATGGTGGTTGAAACATTGAGAAGGTACCTCCAACTCAATCCCAATTAAGTACCATCATTAACCCAACAAAATTAATTATAAGTATCACGGTGATGAGATTCAAATGATAATCCAAGTACTAGATACTCAAGTTGTCCATAACCGGGGACATGGCTAATCATGATCAGTTTGTACACTCTGCAGAGGTTTGCGCACTTTTCCCCACAAGACTCGATCGCCTCCGCTTGATTCTCGCACTACATGATGTTTGAGAAACGGATGACCGAGACACAGTCTTTCAGAAACAATCACTCTTTACTCTGGATGGACCGGTACACCTACTTTCCCCTACATCTGCTAGTCCACCTCTTCAAGAGATCCTGTAACCTACTCAGTTATGCTAGAGCCCATAATAGCTTGTGGCTGCACACGAAAGTTTCTAGCATGAATAATCTTATGATCCCTTTGAGCCTGGGTGGCGGACCTTATACATACAGACAACACTAGGTTCTCCAGGTGCCTCAATCCACCCAGATGTGAGTTTTTAGTTGCCACCTTAAGTTGAACCATTAATAAACATCTCACACCTGTCATGGATATCACTCAAACCCAATCCACGTCTACGAGCATAGCATGGCAATAATAAAAGCAACGTAGAAGTAACTCCCAAGGGTTTGATAATGTAAAACAGGTGATAGGTACTACCTCAACTACTTCCCAATACCCACAGTTTAATTAGATCCTAATCATGCAATGTGTTTGAGGAATAGATCTAATGCAGTAAAAACTGGGTATGAACGGGGTATGATCAAAGTGTTACTTGCCTTGCTGATGATCCGCAAAACCTAGCGATTCAAAGTAACAAGCGGCACACTCCGGGTACTCTATCGCAAACAAACAAGCATACAATCCGTACTCAACTAATGCACAGGTAAAACTCGAATGAAAGATCCAACCAGAAAGTTCAACTTAAGAACTCCGGTTTGCAAAAAGAATCAACTCGAAAGAAGCAACGAAAGTCAAACGGCGAAAGAAAGAAACTTCGTTTGCTAATCTGGATCTAGGTCAAATTTTACTGTAGCAAAAACTTGTTTGAGTAGGTTAAACGGAAAGAGAATTTCGAGACGAAACTCTAGGCGCTTGAATCGCCTGATTCCGATAAACGAGCGAGAAGTTAAACAGAATCGAAGATTCGATCAGAAATCGAATCTGAGAAAATAACGAGAAAATCCGACGAAAAAGAAAAATGGACGAACGGTTAAATAACGGACGTTCGTGAACAGAGAAAAACCGACGAACGCGTTCGTTAAAACGAACGGTTCGGTGAACGCTCGTAAAATAATAAAACCGATCTAGGATTTTTTTAAACGAAGGGTTTTTTTTACAGAAAACCGGCAACGACGGGAACGGGCGGCGGCAGTACCTCGACGGCGGGCTCCGGCGGCGGCGGGGTGCGGGGCTCAGGGGCTCCGGCGGCTC
>NC_057808.1:243458723-243466753 GCF_018294505.1 Triticum aestivum | reverse complement strand
GGCTCCCGTGCCCGGGACGGACTCCGGCGGCGAGCTCCCGTGCGGGAAGAGGAAGGCGCGAGGCGGGCCGTCGGCTGGGCCTTTGGCCCAGTCGGCGCACGGGCGGTTTTTTTTTGTTTTTTTTTAAATAAGTTCCACGGAAAATAATACGTAAAAAAATAAATAAAAATCAGAAAAATATGAAATAAATTTTCCCCGTCTAGTTAGAAAATCTATAATAGGGTGAACATTTTTTTATGTCAAAATAAATATTTTGGAAAACATGCAATATTTTTAATGCAATAAAAATTGCAAATAAAATCCAAATAAATGCCAATAAATGATTTTAACATTTTTCCTCCAGTATTTCAATTGTTTTGGAGAAGTCATATTTTCTCCTCTCGTTTATTTAAAATGAAATATTTTTCTGGAGAGAAAAATAATTAAAACCACAATCCTCGTTTGAAAAATCAAATTTGAAAATTCGAGAAAATCCCCAACTCTCTCCGAGGGTCCTTGAGTTGCTTAGGATTATCGAGGATTTGTCAAAATGCAACAAAACATGATATGCAATGATGGTCTATGTATAACATTCCAAATTGAAAATTTGGGATGTTACAAACCTACCCCCTTAAGATGAATCTCGCCCTCGAGATTCGGGTTGGCTAGAAAACAGGTGGGAGTGGTTTTTCCGTAGATCTTCCTCTCGCTCCCAGGTGGCTTCATCCTCTGTATGGTGACTCCACTGAACTTTGCAAAACTTGATAACCTTGTTGCGGGTAACTCGGCTGGCATACTCGAGAATCTTAACTGGTTTCTCCTCATAAGTCAAATCACTTTCCAACTGAATCGCTTCCAGTGGCACGGTGTCTCTCAGTGGTATCTCAGCCATCTCTGCGTGGCACTTCTTCAACTGCGAAACGTGAAATACATCATGTACTCTAGACAATCCTTCGGGCAATTCCAGCTTGTAAGCAACTTCTCCCATACGTTCCAACACTCTGTATGGTCTGATAAAACGGGGCGCTAACTTTCCTTTAACTCCAAAATGCTTCACTCCTCGAAGTGGTGATACTCGAAGATACACTCTGTCTCCGACTTCGTGAACGGTCTCCTTTCGTTTAGAATCAGCATAACTCTTCTGCCTGGACTGGGCTACTTTGAGCCTATCGCGAATCAACGTCACTTTCTGCTCAGACTCCTTAATCAAATCTGGTCCAAACAACTGACGGTCTCCAACTTCGTCCCATAACAACGGTGTTCTACACCTCCTTCCGCACAAAGCTTCGAAAGGGGCCATCTTCGAACTGGTTTGATAACTGTTGTTATACGAAAACTCCGCATATGGCAAATTGTCGTCCCAACTAGATCCATAATCTAGTGCACATGCTCTCAACATGTCCTCCAAAATCTGGTTGACTCTCTCGGTCTGTCCATCTGTCTGTGGGTGGAAAGCTGTACTAAATTCCATCCTGGTTCCCAATGTTTCATGTAACTGCTTCCAAAACTTCGAGGTAAATTGGGTTCCTCTGTCTCATACAATGGTCCTCGGAACTCCATGCAAACATACGATCCTGGTCATGTATATCTTTGCCAACTTAGCACTGGTGTAAGTGGTCTTCACTGGAATGAAATGAGCCACTTTCATCAAACGATCGACTACAACCCATATCGAGTCATAGCCTGAACGAGTCCTGGGTAATCCCGTGATAAAATCCATGCCTATTTTATCCCACTTCCATTCGGGTATCGGCAATGGTTGTAACAATCCTGCTGGCTTCTGATGCTCTGCCTTCACTCTCTGACATACATCACAAACTGCTACATACTCCGCAATATCCTTTTTCATTCCGGTCCACCAGAAAGTATTCTTCAAATCCAAATACATCTTGGTATTCCCTGGGTGAATCGAGTACGGTGAATCATGGGCTTCTTGCAAAATCAACTTCCTGATCTCCGGATCATTTGGCACATATACGCGGTCCTCGAATCATAAGGTATCGTGCTCATCCTCACGAAATCCCTTGGCTTTTCCTTTGCTCATCTTCTCCTTTATCTCTTCAATCTCCTTGTCTATTTTCTGAGCTTCTCTGATCCTTTCCATCAAGGTAGACTGAATCTCCAATGTCGCTAAATAGCCTCTAGGGACTATCTCCAAACATAGCTCACGAAGGTCCTCGGCTAACTCCTGAGGTAATTCTCCTGTCATGAGGGTGTTGATATGACTCTTGCGGCTCAACACGTCTGCTACTACGTTAGTCTTTCCAGGGTGATAATGCAATCTCATATCATAATCTTTAATGAGCTCCAACCATCTCCTCTGTCTGAGATTTAACTCCTTTTGCGTGAAAATGTACTTCAAACTCTTGTGATCCGTGTACACCTCACAATGGTTTCCGATGAGAAAATGTCTCCATGTCTTCAATGCATGCACACGGCTGCTAATTCCAAATCATGCGTAGCATAACTCTTCTCATGGGGTTTAAGTTGTCGTGAAGCATACGACACAACTCTTCCTTCCTGCATAAGCACTGCTCCAAGTCCTCGACGAGAAGCGTCGCAATAAACTTCATAGTCCTTGCGTTGATCGGGCAGAATCAACACTGGTGATGTAACCAATCGTTTCTTCAGCTCCTGGAAACTAGCTTCACATTCCCCGGTCCAATTGAATTTGGTGTCCTTCTTCAATAGCTCGGTCATGGGCTTAGCAATCCTTGAGAAATTCTCGATAAATCTCTGGTAGTATCCTGCAAGTCCAAGAAAACTCCGGATTTCTCCAACTGTCGTGGGTGATTCCCAACTTGTCACAGTGTCAACCTTGGCAGGGTCTACTGCTATTCCTTCTCCAAAAATAACATGTCCAAGGAATCCAACTTCCTTCAACCAAAACTCACATTTGCTGAACTTGGCATATAACTGATGTTCTCTGAGCTTCTCAAGTACCAATCGTAAATGCTCCTCATGCTCTTCTTCATCCTTGGAAAAAATTAAAATATCATCAATGAACACCACGACGAACTTATCCAAAAACTCCATAAACACCTTGTTCATCAGGTTCATGAAATAGGCCGGTGCGTTAGTCAGTCCAAATGACATAACGGTATACTCATACAATCCATATCTGGTGGTAAATGCCGTCTTGGGTATATCCTGCTCTCGAATCTTTAACTGATGGTATCCTGATCATAGATCGATCTTGGAAAATACCTTAGCTCCTTGCAAGCGGTCAAACAAATCATTGATCATCAGCAGTGGGTACTTGTTTTTGATGGTCACTTCATTCAATCCTCGGTAATCAACAACCATCCTTAGTGATCCATCTTTCTTCTCCACTAGAAGTACTGGTGATCCCCAAGGTGACGAACTTGGGCGAATATAGCTTTTATCCAGTAAATCCTTGATCTGCTTCTTTATTTCCTCCAAATCCTTTGCGGGCATCCTGTACGGTCTCTTAGATATTGGCCCTGTGCCTGGCAAAAGTTCAATCGAAAACTCAATGTCTCTATCTGGTGGCATGCCTGGCAACTCTTCTGGAAATACATCTAGATAATCCTTCACCACTGGTACTTCCTCCTGTACAACTCCTGATAAGGAATTCACTTGAGTCCTCTTCGGCATATGCCGGGATACATACTTGATCCTTTTTCCTTCTGGGGTGGTAAGCAAAATCGTCTTGCTGGCACAATCGATGTTTCCTCCATACAACGATAGCCAATCCATTCCCAAAATCACATCCAAACCTTGCGATTCCAAAACAATGAGGTCTGAGGGGAAAACATGCCTACCAATGGCCAACGGTATCTGAAAACATCCTTGGGTGGCCATATACTCTGCTCCTGGCGAGGTTACTAACATGGGGCTTTTGAGAACTTGGGTGGACATCTTAAACTTGTTTACGAATCCCCTTGATATGTATGAATGCGATGCACCAGTATCGAAAAGAACGGTTGCAGTAAATGACTTAACCAAAAACTTACCTATTACTGCATCAGGCTGAGCTTCAACCTCCTCCACGCTCACGTGGTTCACATGTCCTTTGTTGAACGGGTTCGGCTTCTTCCCAGAGCTTCCATTTCCATTTTGGGCTTCGGGACAATCAGTAGCATAATGTCCCGTCTTCTGGCACTTGAAACAAGTAATGTGACTTAGATCTCTCTTGGTTGGGGTAGATGGGTTGGTGCGGTTCTGTCCGTTTCCTCCTCCATTCCCATTACCATTCTTGGAGCCATTATGGTTGTGCGAGCTACCTCCTCCATGGGTATGCTAAAACTGTCCTCCCGGCTTCGGGGTAAATCGTGGCTTCTGCTGGGCTCCAGAATTGTACTTCCCTTGTCCATACTTCCTCTTGCGGTTTTCAATCTGCTGATGCTTCCCTTCAATCATGAGAGCTCTATCTACCAGCTCCTGGTAGTTGTTGAAGGTTGCTACCATCAACTGCATACTCAGTTCATCATTCAGTCCTTCTAAAAACTTCTCCTGCTTGGCAGCATCTGTAGCAACGTCATCTGGTGCATAACGTGCTAACTTACTGAATTCCTCCACATACTGGCCTACGGTGCGTCCTCCTTGGCGTAGGTTGCGAAACTCACGCTTCTTCATAGCCATAGCTCCTGCTGAAACATGAGCTGTACGGAAAGCTTGCTGAAACTGGTCCCATGTGACAGTGTCAATAGGGTGCGTGGCTGTATAATTCTCCCACCATGATGCTGCGGGTCCATCAAGCTGATGTGCGGCAAAACGCACTCTTTCCGCATCTGTGCATCCTGCAGTGGTCAACTCCCTTCCAACTTTGCGGAGCCAATCATCTGCTATAATCGGCTCGGTGCTACTGGAAAACACCGGCGGGTTTAGCCTTAAGAAACGGGCTAAGTGATCAACAGGTGGTGGTGGCGGTGGGTTGTTGTTGTTGTTGTTGCCTTGGTTCTGAACTAACACTTGCATCAGGGCATTCTGTTGCTGAATCAACTGGGTGATCTCTGGCGGGAAAACAAATCCGGTGTCGCATCTCGGAGGCATCTGATAGGTTTAGAAAAGATGAGAGGTAAGAATAGAATGAGGTCTAGAGAGAAAACACTACCCATATGCTCATGAGACAAATTCAATCAATATCACTCAATCAATCAAACAAGGCAAAACAATCGATCTAACTAGCATTACAAAGTGCTTGAACTATACTATTAAATGGGGGAAAACTACTACTGATATGGTGGTCTACTAAAATTCTGATCCGTTGAGGACTCCATGATGTCTGCTCCAGCTTCATCAATCCATTCGTCTTCACTTGGTTCCGAGTCGGTGTCGTCGATGATGATGTAGTTATCCGGACAAGTGCATTCGTCGACTTCTGCTTTTGGCACTGGATTTCCCACGAATGCTCCAATCTTATTCTCCAGGTCGTCAATCTTCCCTACTAGTGCATTGATTTCCTCCAAGTAATCTTCGCGTGTAGCCTTGAGTTCTTCTTGGAGTTCCTTGATCTTTGTGAATGCCTTCTTCAGTTCTTCCTTGTCCGTGCACATCTGATTCTCCTGGCGTCGAATATGTTGGTTCTGCTCCTGGATGAAAGCTGCAATTGATCCATCCTTCTTGGTCTTGATCATCTCCCATTGCGCGTCTCGACGTCCACAAATTTGGTAAATTGTATCCTTAAGCTCCTGGTGATAGACTTCTCCAATGCGTCCCATGGCGATGTGTGCGGCCATGCTCTTCCCTAAACTCCAAGTTGGTGCTTCGAAAACCAATCTCATGGGTTCCGTAATTGGCACAAACGTCCTTCCTGGAATGATAACTTGAATCTTCCAGCTCTCCTCTTCAGGTAATGTGGCGTTGTAGGTTCCGGTGACGCTTGGTATTCCTATGTTCAAATACTTGGTGACTTCCTTCAGATGTCGACCAAACGGCGTGTCTTCATCTGGTTGCATGAACTTGCTCCTTGCATTCGCCATTCCTAAAAGAGTAGAAAGTGGAGAGAGGTCACAAATGAGAAGAGAGAAGTTTTCTAGGGCTTAAGCTTAGTGGTCGTGTCCTACAGTCAGCATGTGCACTGATACCAACTTTGTAGCGACCAGACCTCAAATGGCCTGTGCTGCTGTGCACCAGTGTCATCCCTGGATCAGTAATGCTGACACGCATAGTACAAATGGAGGATTCATAACAGAGTAGCAATCACACACTTATTACATCGAATATCTCCAAAGAGAATAAGAATGATAAACATGGCTTAAGGCCATCTAATAACGATAACAGCGGAAGACTTGGAAGATAAGTGAGTCCATCAACTCCAGCGGCATCACTGAGTATAAGACCACGACCTAAAGCACCTTACTCGTCGTCTGAAAAGTCTGCAACATGAAACGTTGCAGCCCGAAAACGGGTCAACACATAGAATATGCTGGAAAAGTAACACATAGAGAGCAATGAACAATAATAATGCTATACTACATGCATATATGGCTGGTGGAAAGCTCTATGGTTACAGTTTTGCGAAAAGCCAATTTTATCCTACTTTAAAGGAATAAATTTTATTTAACTATCATGGTGGTTGAAACATTGAGAAGGTACCTCCAACTCAATCCCAATTAAGTATCATCATTAACCCAACAAAATTAATTATAAGTATCACGGTGATGAGATTCAAATGATAATCCAAGTACTAGATACTCAAGTTGTCCATAACCGGGGACACGACTAATCATGATCAGTTTGTACACTCTGCAGAGGTTTGCGCACTTTTCCCCACAAGACTCGATCGCCTCCGCTTGATTCTCGCACTGCATGATGTTTGAGAAACGGATGACCGAGACACAGTCTTTCAGAAACAATCACTCTTTACTCTGGATGGACCGGTACACCTACTTTCCCCTACATCTGCTAGTCCACCTCTTCAAGAGATCCTGTAACCTACTCAGCTATGCTAGAGCCCATAATAGCTTGTGGCTGCACACGGAAAATTCTAGCATGAATAATCTTATGATCCCTTTGAACCTGGGTGGCGGACCTTATACATACAGACAACACTGGGTTCTCCAGGTGCCTCAATCCACCCAGATGTGAGTTTTTAGTTGCCACCTTAAGTTGAACCATTAATAAACATCTCACATCTGTCATGGATATCACTCAAACCCAATCCACGTCTACGAGCATAGCATGGCAATAATAAAAGCAACGTAGAAGTAACTCCCAAGGGTTTGATAATGTAAAACAGGTGATAGGTACTACCTCAACTACTTCCCAATACCCACAATTTAATTAGATCCTAATCATGCAATGTGTTTGAGGAATAGATCTAATGCAATAAAAACTGGGTATGAACGGGGTATGATCAAAGTGTTACTTGCCTTGCTGATGATCCGCAAAACCTAGCGATTCGAAGTAACAAGCGGCACACTCCGGGTACTCTATCGCAAACAAACAAGCATACAATCAGTACTCAACTAATGCACAGGTAAAACTCGAATGAAAGATCCAACCAGAAAGTTCAACTTAAGAACTCCGGTTTGCAAAAAGAATCAACTCGAAAGAAGCAACGAAAGTCAAACGGCGAAAGAAAGAAACTTCGTTTGCTAATCTATATCTAGGTCAAATTTTACTATAGCAAAAACTTGTTTGAGTAGGTTAAACGGAAAGAGAATTTCGAGACGAAACTCTAGGCGCTTGAATCGCCTGATTCCGATAAACGAGCGAGAAGTTAAACAGAACCGAAGATTCGATCAGAAATCGAATCTGAGAAAATAACGAGAAAATCCGACGAAAAAGAAAAACGGACGAACGGTTAAATAACGGACGTTCGTGAACAGAGAAAAACCGATGAACGCGTTCGTTAAAACGAACGGTTCGGTGAACGCTCGTAAAATAATAAAACCAAAAAAAACCGATCTAGGATTTTTTTAAATGAAGGGGTTTTTTTTACAGAAAACCGGCAACGACGGGAACGGGCGGCGGCAGTACCTCGACGGCGGGCTCCGGCGAGGGGCTCCGGCGGCGGCGGGGCTTGGCGGCGGGGTGCGGGGCTCTGGGGCTCCGGCGGCTCCCGACGGCGGCGGCGGGGTAAA
>NC_057808.1:243362127-243458149 GCF_018294505.1 Triticum aestivum | reverse complement strand
GCGAGCTCCCGTGCGGGAAGAGGAAGGCGCGAGGCGGGCCGTCGGCTGGGCCTTTGGCCCAGTCGGCGCGCGGGCGGTTTTTTTTTTTAAAAAAAAAAAGTTCCGCGGAAAATAATACGTAGAAAAATAAATAAATATCAGAAAAATATAAAATAAATTTTCCCCGTCTAGTTAGAAATTCTAGAATAGGGTGAACATTTTTTTAAGGCAAAATAAATATTTTGGAAAACATGCAATATTTTTAATGCAATAAAAATTGCAAATAAAATCCAAATAAATGCCAATAAATGATTTTAACATTTTTCCTCCAGTATTTCAATTGTTTTGGAGAAGTCATATTTTCTCCTCTCGTTTATTTAAAATGAAATATTTTTCCGGAGAGAAAAATAATTAAAACCACAATCCTCGTTTGAAAAATCAAATTTGAAAATTCGAGAAAATCCCCAACTCTCTCCGAGGGTCCTTGAGTTGCTTAGGATTATCGAGGATTTGTCAAAATGCAACAAAACATGATATGCAATGATGGTCTATGTATAACATTCCAAATTGAAAATTTGGGATGTTACATGTACTCATGAAGCATCGTTTTTGCCATCTCAATAAGAGTCTGGTTCTTCCTCTCAACAACTCCATTTTGTTGAGGCGTGTACGTAGCCGAGAACTCGTGTGAAATCCCTTCTTCGTCAAGAAAGGTATCCACATTTGCGTTCTTGAACTCCGTTCCGTTGTCGCTCCGAACCTTTTTGATCTTCACTTCAAATTGGTTTTGGGCCTTCCAAGCGAAATTTTTGAAGATCTTTTGGACCTGCGATTTATCATCAAGAAAGAACACCCACGTAAATCTTGAAAAATCATCAACTATGACTAGACCAAATGAGTTACCACCGAGACTCTTGTAGGCATTGGGACCAAAGAGATCCATATGAAGTAGCTCGAGCGGTCTTCTTGTGGTCATAATGTTCTTCATGGGGTGGCTTCCTCCAACTTGTTTTCCTGCTTGACAAGCACTACAAAGTCTATCCTTGTCAAATATAACATCTTTTACTCCAAGGATATGATCACCCTTAATAAGCTTATCAAGATTTCGCATGCCCACATGACCTAACCTTCTATGCCACAACCAGCCTTTTGAGGATTTAGCAATTAAGCAAGTTCTAGGTTGAGCCTTTTTAGTGAAATCAACAATGTAAAGGTCACCTCTACGGATATCGGTAAAGACCATTTTATGATTATCTCTATGAAACACTTGGCAATCTACTTCATTAAATAGGACGTTGAAACCAAAGTCAGCAAGTCTAGATAGGGAAAGTAAATTGTAGCCAAGCGATTCAACGAGCATAACATTTGGTATGGAGCTGTCATGTGAGATGGCCACCTTACCAAGGCCAACCACCTTACCCTTTGAGTTATCACCGAAAGTGACATACTTTCGAGGACTATCGTTTTCAGCAAGCTCACGAAACATATCTTTGTCTCTGGTCATATGATCAGTACATCCACTATCAAGGACCCATTCCTTTTCTCCAGCCATGTAGCCGTGAAGATTAGCCATAAGCCCAAAGTGTCTCATAGCATCATCAAGATCATAGTCACTATCATCATCCTCATCATAGTATCCATGTTCTATATCGTCTTGGGATTGATCAACTCCTAGAGAGGGTAATTCATTAGAAGTATGACCGTAACAATGTTCATCTCTATGAATTCTAATGACTTCGAAATGATATTGCTAATAATTCCAACATCTCCTTTGGCACGCATGAGATCATGAAGCTCAAATAGACGATCATCAAACTTAGGATCACTAGTACTCATCTTACTTAAGGCAATAGACTTATGAAGAATTTTGTCTAGATTTTTCAAGGAATAATTTGGGAATCGTTCCTCAAGAAATCTCCATATAGTGTAGGCACAGTCAACAGTAGGTAAGCTAGCAACCAAATTTTTGGGCAATCCTCTAATGATAAGATTGATAGTTCTAAGATTGCGAATCATGTCAAGATCCTCATCGGGACAGGGATGCAAGGGATCACTAGGGGAAATGAAAGGACTAGTAATGTACTTGTTCAAGTGATTTTCATTTAAAATCTCAAGCATCTCATTTTTTCACTCATGAAAGAACTCTCCATCAAGTATAGGCACTCTATGTCTAAGACTCCCCAACGTAGACTCATCCATCTTCCTCCAAAGGTGTTTAAACCAAAGCAATGGAGACCAAGGCTCTGATACCAATCGAAAGGATCGAGAAGAAGTGTCTAGAGGGGGGTGAATAGACTCTTAGCAAGAAAAGTTACAGTTTTTAAATTCTTTAAGTTGAAGTGGAGTTTTACCACAAGTTCAAACATTCACAATACATATCAAGCAAGCATGACAAGAGTATATGAGCAACGGAAAGTAAATCATCCAAGATGCAAGAATGTAAGGGGAAGGGATTGAAGTGTGCAAACGCAATTGGAGACACGGAGATTTTTTATCCGTGGTTCTGATAGGTGGTGCTATCGTACATCCACGTTGATGGAGACTTCAACCCACGAAGGGTAACGGTTGTGTGAGTCCACGGAGGGCTCCACCCATGAAGGGTCCACGAAGAAGCAACCTTGTCTATCCCACCATGGCCATCGCCCATGAAGGACTTGCCTCACTAGGGTAGATCTTCACGAAGTAGGCGATCTCCTTGCCCGTACAAACTCCTTGGTTCAACTCCACAATCTTGACGGAGGCTCCCAAGTGACACCTAACCAATCTAGGAGACACCACTCTCCAAAAGGTAATAGATGGTGTGTTGATGATGAACTCCATGCTCTTGTGCTTCAAATGATAGTCTCCCCAACACTCAACTCTCTCTGTCATAGGATTGGATTTGGTAGAAAGATGATTTGAGTGGAAAGCAACTTGGGGAAGGCTAGAGATCAAGATTTATGTGGTTGGAATGGAATATCTTGAACTCAACACAAGTGTAGGTGGTTCTCTCTCAGAAAATGTATGTTGGAAGTGTAGGCATGTTCTGATGGCTCTCTCCACGAATGAAGAGTGGGTGGAGGGGTATATATAGCCTCCACACAAAATCTAACCGTTACACACAAATCACCAAACTCGGTGGGACCGAATTAGAAAACTCGGTCGGACCGATTTGGTTCATAATGTGACCGTTAGGCATTTCGGTGGGACCGACATGATCAACTCGGTGGGACCGATGTGCTATGGTTAGGGTAAAGCCTTATCTCGGTTGGACCGATTACACAAACTCGGTGGGACCGATTTGGGTAATAAGCACAACAGAGAGTTGGCCAAGCAAACTCGGTGGTACCGATTTCATATTTCGGTGAGATCGAAATTAATGCAATAGACAACAGCGAGTTTGCAAGCCCATCTCGGTGAGACCGAGATCCCATCGGTGAGACTGAATTGATTAGGGTTTCTGGCAGTGGCTATGTCAAGTGAACTCGGTGGCGCCGGGTAGAAAGTTTCGGTGGGGCCGAGTTTGACTTTTGGTTTTGGGACATATATGGATATGAGAAAGTGGTTCAGGGCTTTGGAGCATATCACTAAGCACTTGGAGCAAGCAAGCCATTAAGAAACACCTCATCCCCTCTTAATAGTATTGGCTTTCCTATGGACTCAATGTGATCTTGGATCACTAAAATGAAAAATGTAGAGTCCTGAGCTTTGAGCTTGAGCCAGTCCTTTGTCCTTATCATCTTGAAGGGGTTCCACATCCTCTTGTCCATGCCACTCCACTGTTGGACTTATCTGAAATATACTAGATGAAAGTATTAGTCCAATAAGAGATATGTTGACATTAATTACCAAAATCACCGAGGGAGCACTTGTGCTTTCACATATTAACTTCATGTAGTATCTTTGGCATGCTTTCTTTCTTTGACCCAATATATAGGGGAAACTCCACCAAGTCTCAATTTGGATGAGATGTGCATAAAATTCATTTTCATATCTATATGCACATATTTATGTGGAGTTTGTCCTATGTATTGTTGGTTCTCTAAATCTTTGGTCCCAATGAGTTTGGGTACCATTTTGTTTGTGTTGTTGTTCTAGGAACAATTGGAGATACATTGGATGCTCGGCTCACTCACAAGGAAGGTGGTGTCACCATGTGCTTATTGGAGTCAAGCTAGGATTTTCAATGAACTACTATCGTTTACATTCAATTGGTATCTACTACATCCCTCCAATGCTATCTCGGTAACAAGTATCTACTCATGCATACATTTCTTATATTCAACCTTGTGTAGGTTGCATCATGGCATGAATTTCTTGATTAGTTCTTATGATACTTGTTTCCTTTCTCAAAGCATCTCAACGATGAGCTCTTGTTGCTAGTTGTGATGTCTTTGATGGTTGTGTGGTTGGACTTCATTTATATACAATAAGACCATATCTAGCCAAGTGTTATGCTTTCAAGAAAATATCTTATTGGTATATTCATGACTTCCTTGTGGATATCTTGTCCTTTCCTTTTGTAACTATTTCGTGTGTACATCCTTCTGTGTGGATTGATATCATCATGATCTTCATCTACCTAGAATCTTATACACTTGAGAGAAGTTGCATATCTAGTTGATATCCCTTTTCTTTCATGTCCACCGTTTCTTTCTCATGTTATTTCTTTGGTAGCTCCGTGAAAGTGTGTCCCTTGAGTGCGGGTCATATCACGTTGCTTCTTGATGCACTCTTTTGTGGTGAAGATTTTTTTCCTCTTGCTTGTCATGATGAGGCTTTTCCCTCTTAATTGGTATCCCTCGTCTTGATGAGGCTTTCATCTTCTATATTCACCATGGGTTGTCGCAAGCCTTGTTGTTAAGTCACATTTTAGTGAGCTTGTGAACCCATTTTCTTGTTGGGTGTGTGTGGGGAGGACATGCTGCTACCTCTTGAGCACTGCGTTGGTTTTCCCTTGAAGAGGAAAGGGTGATGCAGTAAAGCAGCATAAGTATTTCCCTCAGTTTTTGAGAACCAAGGTATCAATCCAGTAGGAGGCCACGCACGAGTCCCTCGCACCTACACAAACAAATAAATCCTCGCAACCAACGCATTAAAGGGGTTGTCAATCCCTTCACGGTCACTTACGAGAGTGAGATCTGATAGAAAAGATAAGATAATATTTTTGGTATTTTTATGATAGAGATGCAATGTAAAGAAAGCAAAATAAAAACGGCGCCAGAAATAGCTTGTTATCAGGAGATTAAATATGATGGAAAATAGACCCGGGGGCCATAGGTTTCACTAGTGGCTTCTCTCGAGAGCATAAGTATTACGGTGGGTGAACAAATTACTGTTGAGCAATTGACAGAATTGAGCATAGTTATGAGAATATCTAGGTATGATCATGTATATAGGCATCACGTTCGCGACAAGTAGACCGACTCCTGCCTGCATCTACTACTATTACTCCACACATCGACCGCTATCCAGCATGCATCTAGAGTATTAAGTTCAAAAGAACAGAGTAATGCTTTAAGCAAGATGACATGATGTAGAGGGATGAACTCATGCAATATGATATAAACCCCATCTTGTTATCCTTGATGGCAACAATACAATACGTGCCTTGCTGCCCCTACTGTCACTGGGAAAGGACACCGCAAGATTGAACCCAAAGCTAAGCACTTCTCCCATTGCAAGAAAGATCAATCTAGTAGGCCAAACCATACTGATAATTCGAAGAGACTTGCAAAGATAACCAATCATACATAAAAGAATTCAGAGAAGATTCAAATATTGTTCATAGATAAACTTGATCATAAACCCACAATTCATCGGTCTCCACAAACACACCGCAAAAGAAGACTACATCGCATAGATCTCCATAAGAGAGGGGGAGAATATTGTATTGAGATCCAAAAAGAGAGAAGAAGCCATCTAGCTAATAACTATGGACCCGAAGGTCTGAGGTAAACTACTCACACATCATCGGAGAGGCTATGGTGTTGATGTAGAAGCCCTCCATGATCGATGCCCCCTCCGGCGGAGCTTCGGGAAAGGCCCCAAGATGGGATCTCATGGGTACAGAAGGTTGCGGCGGTGGAATTAGGTTTTTGGCTCCGTATCTGGTAATTTGGGGGTACGTAGGTATATATAGGAGGAAGAAGTACGTCGGTGGAGCAACGTGGGGCCCACGAGGGTGGAGGGCGCGCCCAGGGGGTAGGCGCGCCCCCCTACCTCGTGCCTTCCTGGTTGATGTCTTGATGTAGGGTCCAAGTCCTCTGGATCATGTTCGTTCCGAAAATCACGTTCCCGAAGGTTTCATTCCGTTTGGACTCCGTTTGATATTCTTTTTCTGCGAAACTCTGAAATAGGCAAAAAAAACAGCAATTCTGGGCTGGGCCTCCGGTTAATAGGTTAGTCCCAAAAATAATATAAAAGTGTATAATAAAGCCCATTAATGTCCAAAACAGAATATAATATAGCATGGAACAATCAAAAATTATAGATACGTTGGAGACGTATCAAGCATCCCCAAGCTTAATTCCTGCTCGTCCTCGAGTAGGTAAATGATAAAAACAAAATTTTTGACGTGGAATGGTACTTGGCATAATTTCAATGTAATTCTCTTAATTGTGGTATGAATATTCAGATCTGAAAGATTCAAGACAAAAGTTTAATATTGACATAAAAATAATAATACTTCAAGAATACTAACTAAGCAATTATGTCTTCTCAAAATAACATGGCCAAAGAAAGTTATCCCTACAAAATCATATAGTCTGGCTATGCTCTATCTTCACCACACAAAGTATTTAAATCATGCACAACCCCGATGACAAGCCAAGCAATTGTTTCATACTTTTGATGTTCTCAAACTTTTTCAATCTTCATGCAATACATGAGCGTGAGCCATGGACATAGCACTATATGTGGAATAGAATGGTGGTTGTGGAGAAGACAAAAAAGGAGAAGATAGTCTCACATCAACTAGGCGTATCAACGGGCTATGGAGATGCCCATTAATAGATATCAATGTGAGTGAGTAGGGATTGCCATGCAACAGATGCACTAGAGCTATAAGTATATGAAAGCTCAACAAAAAGGAACTAAGTGGGTGTGCATCCAACTCGCTTGCTCACGAAGACCTAGGGCATTTTGAGGAAGCCCATCATTGGAATATACAAGCCAAGTTCTATAATGAAAAATTCCCACTAGTATATGAAAGTGATATCATAGGAGACTCTCTATCATGAAGATCATGGTGCTACTTTGAAGCACAAGTGTGGTAAAAGGATAGTAACATTGTCCCTTCTCTCTTTTTCTCTCATTTTTTTTGGGCCTTCTCTTTTTTTATGGCCTTTCTCTTTTTTTTAGTCTGGAGTCTCATCCCAACTTCTGGGGGAATCATAGTCTCCATCATCCTTTCCTCACTTGGGACAATGCTCTAAAAAATAATGATCATCACACTTTTATTTACTTACAACTCAACAATTACAACTCAATACTTAGAACAAAATATGACTCTATGTGAATGCCTCCGGCGGTGTACCGGGATATGCAATGAATCAAGAGTGACATGTATGAAAGAATTATGAACGGTGGCTTTGCCACAAATACAGCGTCAACTACATGACCATGCAAAGCAATATGACAATGATGGAGCGTGTCATAATAAACTGAACGGTGGTAAGTTGCATGGCAATATATCTCGGAATGGCTATGGAAATGCCATGGTAGGTAGGTATGGTGGCTGTTTTGAGGAAGGTATATGGTCGGTGTATGATACCGGTGAAAAGTGCGCGGTATTAGAGAGGCTAGCAATGGTGGAAGGAAGAAAAGTGCGTATAATCCATGGACTCAACATTAGTCATAAAGAACTCATATACTTATTGCAAAAATCTACAAGTTATCAAAGCAAAGTATTATGCGCATGCTCCTAGGGGGATAGTTTGGTAGGAAAAGACCATCGCTCATCCCCGACCGCCACTCATAAGGAAGACAATCAATAAATAAATCATGCTCCGACTTCATCACATAACGGTTCACCATACGTGCATGCTGCGGGAATCACAAACTTTAACACAAGTATTTCTCAAATTCACAACTACTCAACTAGCATGACTCTAATATCATCATCTCCATATCTCAAAACAGTTATCAAGCATCTAACTTCTCATAGTATTCAACACACTCATAAGAAATTTTTTACTAATCTTGAATGCCTATCATAATTAAAGAAAATTACCATGCTGTTTTGTAGGACTCTCAAAATAATCTAAGTGAAGCATGAGAGAACAATAGTTTCTATAAAACAAAACCACCACCGTGCTCTAAAAGTTATAAGTGAAGCACTAGAGCAAAAACTATATAACTCAAAAGATATAAGTGAAGCACATAGAGTATTCTAACAATTTCTGAATCATGTGTGTTTCTCTCAAAAGGTGTGTACAGCAAGGATGATTGTGGCAAACTAACAAACAAAGACTCAAATAATACAAGGCGCTCCAAGCAAAACACATATCATGTGGTGAATAAAAATATAGCTCCAAGTAAAATTACCGATGGAAGTAGACGAAAGAGGGGATGCCTTCCGGGGCATCCCCAAGCTTTGGCTTTTTGGTGTCCTTAGATTATCTTGGGGTGCCATGGGCATCCCCAAGCTTAGGCTCTTGCCACTCCTTGTTCCATAATCCATCAAATCTTTTACCCAAAACTTGAAAACTTCACAACACAAAACTCAGCAGAAAATCTCGTGAGCTCCGTTAGCGAAAGAAAACAAAACACCAGTCCAAGGTACTGTAATGAACTCATTATTTATTTATATTGGTGTTGAACCTACTGTATTCCAACTTCTCTATGTTTTATAAACTATTTTACTAGCCATAGACTCATCAAAATAAGCAAACAACACAGGAAAAACAGAATCTGTCAAAAACAGAACAGTCTGTAGTAATCTGTAACTAACGCAAACTTCTGGAACTCCAAAATTTCAGCCAAAATAGGATGACCTAGATAATTTGTTTATTGATCAGAAGCAATTTGAATCAATATTTTATCACGTTCTGGTGATTTTTAACAATTATTTTCGTGAACAGAAAGTTTCTGTAATTTTCAGCAAGATCAAATAACTATCATCCAAGAAGATCCTATAGGTTAAACTTGGCACAAACACTAATTAAAACATAAAAACACATCTAACCAGAGGATAGATCAAATATTTTATTCCTAAACAGAAGCAAAAAGCAAAAAAACTAAAAATAAAATTGGGTTGCCTCCCAACAAGCGCTATCGTTTAACGCCCCTAGCTAGGCATAAAAGCAAGGATAGATCTAGGTATTTCCATCTCCGGTAGGCAATCCATAAGTGGCTCTCATCATAGATTCATAAGGTAATTTTATTTTCTTTCTAGGGAAGTGTTCCATGCCTTTCCTTAACGGAAATTGGAATCTAATATTCCCTTCCTTCATATCAATAATTGCACCAATCGTTCTAAGGAAAGGTCTACCAAGAATAATAGGACATGAAGGATTGCAATCTATATCAAGAACAATAAAATCTACGGGCACATAATTCCTATTTGCAAAAATAAGAACATCATTAATTCTTCCCATAGGTTTCTTAATGGTGGAATCCGCAAGGTGCAAGTTTAAAGAGCAATCATCAAAATCACGGAAACCTAGCAAATCGCACAAAGTTTTTGGGATCGTGGAAACACTAGCACCCAAATCACACAAAGCATAGCATTCATGATCTTTAATTTTAATTTTAATAGTAGGTTCCCACTCATCATAAAGTTTTCTAGGGATAGAAACTTCCAACTCAAGTTTTTCTTCATAAGATTGCATCAAAGCATCAATGATATGTTTAGTAAAGGCTTTATTTTGACTATAAGCATGTGGAGAATTTAGCACGGATTGCAACAAGGAAATACAATCTATCAAAGAGCAATTATCATAATTAAATTCCTTGAAATCCAAAATAGTGGGTTCATTAATATCTAGAGTTTTGATCTCTTCAATCCCACTTTTACCAATTTTTGCATCAAGATCTAAAAACTCCGAATTTTTGGAACACCTTCTAGGTAAAGGTGGATCATATTCAGTCCCATAATTATCAAGATTCATATTGCAAAACAAAGATTTAATAGGGGAAACATCAATAACTTTTAGATCTTCATCTTTATTTTCATAGAAACTAGAAGAACACGCTTTCACAAAACAATCTTTCTTAGCACGCATCCTAGCGGTTCTTTCTTTGCACTAATCAATGGAAATTATCATGGCTTTGAGACACTCATTGATATCATGCTTAGGAGAAATAGATCTAAGTTTCAAAGAATCAACATCAAGAGAAATTTCAACGTTCCTAGCTAATTCATCAACTTTAAGCAATTTTTCTTCAAGCAAAGCATTGAAATTCTTTTTCGAATTCATAAACTCCTTAACACTAGTCTCAAATTCAGAAGGCATCTTATTAAAATTTCCATAATAATTGTTGTAGGAATTACCATAATTATTAGAGGAATTACTAGGATACGGCCTAGGATTAAAGTATCCTCTATACGCGTTGTTACCAAAATTATTCCTACCAACAAAATTCACATCCATAGATTCATTATTATTCTCAATCAAGGTAGACAAAGGCATATCATTAGGATCAGAAGAAACACTTTTATTAACAAATAATTTCATAAGTTCATCCATCTTTCCATTCAAAACATTAATTTCTTCTATCGCATGCACCTTTTTATTAGTAGATCTTTCAGTGTGCCATTGAGAATAATTAACCATAATATTATCTAGGAGTTTAGTAGCTTCTCCTAAAGTGATTTCCATAAAAGTGCCTCCCGCGGCCGAATCTAAAAGATTTCTAGAAGCAAAATTCAATCCGGCATAAATTTTTAGTATAATCATCCACAAATTCAAACCAAGAGTAGGGCAATTACGTATCATTAATTTCATCCTCTCCCAAGCTTGTGCAACATGTTCATGATGAAGTTGCTTAAAATTCATAATATCGTTTCTAAGAGAGATGATCTTAGCGGGAGGAAAATACTTAGAGATAAAAGCATCTTTGCACTTATTCCAAGAATCAATACTATTTTTAGGCAAAGACGAAAACCAAGATTTAGCACGATCTCTAAGCGAAAAAGGAAATAGCTTCAATTTAACAATATCATTATCCACATCTTTCTTCTTTTGCATATCACACAAATCAACAAAGCTATTTACATGGGTAGCGGCATCTTCACTAGGAAGGCCGGCGAATTGATCTTTCATGACAAGATTCAATAAAGCAGTATTGATTTCACAAGATTCAATATCGGTAAGAGGAGCAATCGGAGTGCTAAGAAAATCATTATTGTTGGTATTGGTAAAGTCACACAATTTAGTATTATCTTGAGCCATCATGACAAGCAATCAATCCAACACACGAGCAAACAAGAAGCAAGTGAAAAAGAGGCGAACGGAAAAGAGAGGGCGAATAAACGGCAAGGGTGAAGTGGGGGAGAGGAAAACGAGAGGCAAATGTCAAATAATGTAATGCGGGAGATAAGGGTTTGTGATGGGTACTTGGTATGTTGACTTTTGCGTAGACTCCCCGACAACGGCGCCAGAAATCCTTCTTGCTACCTCTTGAGCACTGCGTTGGTTTTCCCTTGAAGAGGAAAGGGTGATGCAGTAAAGCAGCGTAAGTATTTCCCTCAGTTTTTGAGAACCGAGGTATCAATCCAGTAGGAGGCCACGCACGAGTCCCTCGCACCTACACAAACAAATAAATCCTCACAACCAACGCAATAAAGGGGTTGTCAATCCCTTCACGGTTACTTACGAGAGTGAGATCTGATAGAAAAGATAAGATAATATTTTTGGTATTTTTATGATAGAGATGCAAAGTAAAGAAAGCAAAAAAACGGCGCCAAAAATAGCTTGTTATCAGGAGATTAAATATGATGGAAAATAGACCCGGGGGCCATAGGTTTCACTAGTGGCTTCTCTCGAGAGCATAAGTATTACGGTGGGTGAACAAATTACTGTTGAGCAATTGACAGAATTGAGCATAGTTATGAGAATATCTAGGTATGATCATGTATATAGGCATCACGTTCACGACAAGTAGACTGACTCCTGCCTGCATCTACTACTATTACTCCACACATCGACCGCTATCCAGCATGCATCTAGAGTATTAAGTTCAAAAGAACACAGTAACGTTGTAAGTAAGATGACATGATGTAGAGGGATAAACTCATGCAATATGATATAAACCCCATCTTGTTATCCTTGATGGCAACAATACAATACGTGCCTTGCTGCCCCTACTGTCACTAGGAAAGGACACCGCAAGATTGAACTGTAGCGACCAGACCTCAAATAGTTTGTGCTGCTGTGCACCAGTGTCATCCCTGGATCAGTAATGCTGACACACATAGTACAAATGGAGGATTTATAACAGAGTAGCAATCACACACTTATTACATCGAATAACTCAAAAGAGAATAAGTATGATAAATATGGCTTAGGGCCATCTAAATACGATAACAGCGGAAGACTTGGAAGATAAGTGAGTCCATCAACTCCAACGGCATCACTGAGTATAAGACCACGACCTAAGGCACCTTACGCGTCGTCTGAAAAGTCTGCAACATGAAACATTGCAGCCCGAAAACGGGTCAGCACATGGAGTATGCTGGCAATATAACACATAGAGAATAATGAACATAATAATGCTATACTACATGCATATATAGCTGGTGGAAAGCTCTATGGTACAGTTTTGCGAAAAGCCAATTTTTCCCTACTGCAAAGGAATAAGTTATGTTTAACTATCATGGTGGTTGTTAAACATTGAGAAGGTACCTCCAACTCAATCCCAATTAAGTGTCATCATTAACCCAACAAAATTAATTAAAGTAACATGGTGATGAGATTCACATGATAATCCAGGTACTAGATACTCAAGTTGTCCATAACCGGGGACACGGCTAACCATGATTAGTTTATACACTCTGCAGAGGTTTGTGCACTTTTCCCCACAAGACTCGATCGCCTCCGCTTGATTCTCGCACTGCATGATGTTTGAGAAACGGATGACCGAGACACAGTCTTTCAGAAACAATCACCCTTTACTCCGGATGGACAGTTACACCTACTTTCCCCTACATCTGCTAGCCCACCTCTTCAAGAGATCATGTAACCTACTCAACTATGCTAGAGCCCATAATAGCTTGTGGCTGCACACGGAAGTTTCTAGCATGAATAATCTTATGATCCCTTTGAGCCTGGGTGGCGGTCCATAGGATGATCACACGGGTACCCCGGGATATCCAAAAATACAGGCAGCACTGGGTTCCCCAGGTGCCTCAATCCACCCAGATGTGAGTTTTAGTTGCCACCTTAAGTAAACCATTAATTAACAATCTCACATCTGTCATGAATATCTCTCAAACCCAATCCACGTCTACGAGCATAGCATGGCAATATAATAGCAAACGTAGAAGTAACTCCCAAGGGTTTGATAAATAACACAGGTAATAGGTACTACCTCAACTACATCCCAATACCCACAGTTTAATTAGATCCTAACCATGCAATGTTTGAGGATTGATCTAGTGCAAATAAAACTGGGTATGGAAAAGTATGATCAAAGTGTTACTTGCCTTGCTGATGATCCGCGAAACCTAGAGATTAGAAGTAACAGGCGGCGCACTCCGGGTACTCTATCACAAACAAACAAGCAAACAATAAGTACTCATCTAATGCACAGGTAAAACTCGAATGAAAGATCCAACCAGAAAGTTCAACTTAAGAACTCCGGTTTGCAAAAAGAATCAACTCGAACGAAGCAACGAAAGTCAAACGGCGAAAGAAACAAGCTTCGTTTACTAATCTGGATCTATGTCAAATTTTACAGTAGTAAAAACTTGTTTGAGTAGGTAAAACGGAAAGAGAATTTCGAGACGAAACTCTAGGCGCTTGAATCACCTGATTCCGATAAACGAGCGAAAAGCTAAACGAAAACGAAGATCTGATCTGAAATCGAGATCTGGAAAAATCGCGGAAAAATCCGACGAAAAAGAAAATTGACGAACAGTTAAAGAACGGACGTTCGTTTACAGCGGAAATCCGATGAACACGTTCGTTAAAACGAACGGATCGATGAACGTTCACTAAATAATAAAACCGAAGAAAAATAAACCGATCTAGGGTTTAAAAAAACGAATGGTTTTTTTAGAAAAACCGGCAAGCGGCGGCGGCGGCTCGGTACCTCGTCGGGACGGGCTCCGGCGGGGCGGCTTGGGGCTCCGGCAGGGGTCGGCGAGGGCGGCGGCTCGGGGCGGCGTCGGCGGCGGTGCACGGCGAGCGGGCGGCGAGCTCCTCGGGCGGCGGCGCTGCGGCTCCGGCGGGGCGGGCTCGGGGTGAGGGAGGGGGCGGCGGCGGCGGGCATATAAGAGGGGGGAGGGGCTGCTTGGAGGAGGGGGCAAGGCGGCGGCGATGGCGTGTCCGAGCCGGACACCAGCGGCGGCGCAGGCGTGCGCGCGAGGGAGACGGCGCGGGATGGGCCGGCCGGCTCGGCTGGGCCTCGGCCTGGTCGGGCGCGGTGGGTTTTTTTTTAATATATTCCGCCGAAAACTAAAAAAAATCGCAGAAAAATAAATAAAAATCCAAAATGATAAAACAAATTTTCCCCGTCTAATTAAAATAATTAGAACAAGGTGAAAATTTTTTGACACAAAAATGCAGTTTTGAAAACGTGCAATTTTTTTAATGCAATTAAAATTGCAAATAAAATCCGAATAAAATCCAATATATGATTTTAATATTTTTCCTCCAATATTTCAATTGTTTTGGAGAAGTCATATTTTCTCCTCTCATTTATTTTAATGTGAAATATTTTTCCGGAGAGAAAATAATTAAAACCAAAATCCTCGTTTTATTATTTGATGAAAATCAAATATGATAATCGGGAAAATCCCCAACTCTCTCCGAGGGTCCTTGAGTTGCTTAGGATTTATCGAGGATTTGCCAAAATGCAATAAAATATGCTATGCAATGATGACCTATGTATAACATTCCAAATTGAAAATTTGGGATGTTACAAACCTACCCCCCTTAAGATGAATCTCGCCCTCAAGATTCGGGTTGGCTAGAAAATAGGTGAGAGTGGTCCTTCCGTAGATCTTCCTCTTGCTCCCAAGTGGCTTCATCTTCCGTGTGGTGACTCCACTGGACTTTGCAAAACTTGATAACCTTACTGCAGGTGACTCGGCTGGCATACTCAAGAATCTTAACTGGTTTCTCCTCATAGGTCAAATCACCTTCCAGCTGAATCGCTTCCAGTGGCACTGTATCTCTCAGTGGTATCTCAGCCATCTCTGCGTGGCACTTCTTCAACTGTGAAACGTGAAATACGTCGTGAACTCCTGACAATCCTTCGGGCAATTCCAGCTTGTAGGCAACTTCTCCCATACGTTCCAAAACTCTGTATGGTCCGATAAAACGGGGCGCTAGCTTTCCCTTAACTCAAAAGCGCTTCACTCCTCGAAGTGGTGATACTCGAAGATAAACTCTGTCTCCGACTTCGTGAACTGTCTCCTTTCGTTTAGAATCAGCATAACTCTTCTGCCTGGACTGGGCTACCTTGAGCCTATCGCGAATCAACCTCACTTTCTGTTCAGACTCCTTAATCAAATCTGGTCCAAACAACTGACGGTCTCCTACTTCGTCCCATAACAACGGTGTTCTACACCTCCTTCCGTACAAAGCTTCGAAAGGGGCCATCTTCAAACTGGTTTGATAACTGTTGTTGTAAGAAAACTCTGCATATGGCAAATTGTCGTCCCAACTAGATCCATAATCTAGTGCACAAGCTCTCAGCATGTCTTCCAAAATCTGATTGACTCTTTCGGTCTGTCCATCTGTCTGTGGGTGAAAGGCTGTACTAAATTCTAGCCTGGTTCCCAATGTTTCATGTAACTGCTTCCAAAACTTCGAGGTAAACTGGGTTCCTCTGTCTGATACAATGGTCCTCGGAACTCCATGCAAACATACGATCCTGGTCATGTATATCTTCGCCAACTTAGCACTGGTGTAAGTGGTCTTCACTGGAATGAAATGAGCTACTTTCGTCAAACGGTCGACTACAACCCATATTGAGTCATAGCCTGAACGAGTCCTGGGCAATCCCGTGATAAAATCCATGCCTATTTTATCCCACTTCCATTCGGGTATTGGCAATGGTTGTAGTAATCCTGCTGGCTTCTGATGTTCTGCCTTCACTCTCTGACATACATCACAAACTGCTACATACTCCGCAATATCCTTCTTCATTCTGGTCCACCAGAAAGTGTCCTTCAAATCCAAATACATCTTGGTATTTCCTGGGTGAATCGAATACGGTGAATCATGGGTCTCTTGCAAAATCAACTTCCTGATCTCCGGATCATTTGGCACGTAAACGCGGTCCTCAAACCATAAGGTATCGTGCTCATCCTCACGAAATCCCTTGGCTTTTCCTTTGCTCATCTTTTCCTTTATCTCATCAATCTCCTTGTCTGTCTTCTGAGCTTCTCTGATCTTTTCCATCAAGGTAGACTGAATCTCCAATGTCGCTAAATAGCCTCTTGGGACTATCTCCAAACATAGCTCGCGAAGGTCCTCGGCTAACTCCTGAGGTAACTCTCCTGTCATGAGGGTGTTGACATGGCTCTTGCGGCTCAACGCATCTGCTACTACGTTAGCCTTCCCTGGGTGATAATGCAATCTCATATCATAATCCTTAATGAGCTCCAACCATCTCCTCTGTCTGAGATTTAACTCCTTCTGCGTGAAAATATACTTCAAACTCTTGTGATCCGTGTACAGCTCACAATGGTTTCCGATGAGAAAATGTCTCCATGTCTTCAACGCATGCACTACGGCTGCTAATTCCAAATCATGCGTGGCATAATTCTTCTCATGGGGTTTAAGTTGTCGTGAAGCATATGACACAACTCTTCCTTCCTGCATAAGCACTGCTCCAAGTCCTCGACGAGAAGCATCACAATAAACTTCATAATCCTTGCGTTGGTCTGGCAGAATCAACACTGGTGATGTAACCAATCGTTTCTTCAATTCTTGGAAACTAGCTTTACATTCCTCAGTCCAATTGAATTTGGTGTCCTTCTTTAATAGCTCAGTCATGGGTTTTGCAATCTTTGAGAAATTCTCGATGAATCTCCGGTAGTATCCTGCAAGTCCAAGGAAACTCTGGATTTCTCCAACTGACGTGGGTGATTCCCAACTTGTTACTGTGTCAACTTTGGTAGGGTCTACTGCTATTCCTTCTCCAGAAATAACATGTCCGAGGAATCCAACTTCCTTCAGCCAAAAATCACATTTGCTGAACTTGGCGTATAACTGATGTTCTCTGAGCTTCTCAAGTACCAAACGCAAATGCTCCTTATGCTCTTCCTCATTCTTGGAAAAGACTAAAATATCGTCTATGAACACCACGACGAACTTATCCAAAAACTCCATAAACACTTTGTTCATCACGTTATGAAATAGGCAGGTGCGTTAGTCAGACCAAATGACATAACGGTATACTCATACAGCCCATATCTGGTGGTAAAAGCCGTCTTAGGTATATCCTGCTCTCGAATCTTTAACTGATGGTATCCTGATCGTAGATCGATCTTGGAAAATACTTTAGCTCCTTGTAAGCGGTCAAACAAATCATTGATCATCGGCAGTGGGTACTTGTTTTTGATGGTCACTTCATTCAATCCACGGTAATCAACAACCATCCTCAACGATCCATCTTTCTTCTCCACTAGAAGTACTGGTGATCCCCAAGGTGACGAACTTGGGCGAATATAGCCTTTATCCAATAACTCCTTAATCTGCTTCTTAATTTCCTCCAAATCTTTTGCGGGCATCCTGTACGGTCTCTTAGATATTGGCCCTGTGCCTGGCAAAAGTTCAATCAAGAACTCAATGTCTCTATCTGGTGGCATGCCTGGCAACTCTTCTGGAAATACATCCGGGTAATCCTTCACCACTGGTACCTTCCTCCTGTACAACTCCTGATAAGGAATTCACTTGAGTCCTCTTTGGCACATGCCGGGATACATACTTGATCCTTCTTCCTTCTGGGGTGGTAAGCAAAATCGACTTACTGGCGCAATCGATGTTTCCTCCATACATCGATAGCCAATCCATTCCCAAAATCACATCCAAACCTTGCGACTCCAAAATTATTAGGTCTGAGGGGAAAACATGCCTACCTATGGCCAATGGCATCTGAAAACATCCTTGGCTTGCCATATACTCTGCTCCTGGCGAGGTTACTAACATAGGTGTTCTGAGAACTTTGGTGGGCAACTTAAACTTATCCACAAATCCCCTTGATATGTATGAATGCGATGCACCAGTATCAAAAAGAACGATTGCAGTAAATGACTTAACCAAAAACTTACCTATTACTGCATCAGGCTGTGCTTCAACCTCTTCCACGCTCACGTGGTTCACATGTCCTTTATTGAAAGGGTTCGGCTTCTTCCTAGAGCTTCCATTGCCATTACCATTCTGGACTTCAGGACAATCATTTGCATAGTGTCCAGTCTTCTGGCACTTGAAACAAGTAACGTGACTTAGATCCCTCTTGGCTAGGGTAGATGGGTTATTACAGTTCTGTCCGTTGCTTCCTCCATTCCCATTACCATTCTTGGAGCCATTATGGTTGTGCCTACTACCTCCTCCATGGGTATGCTGAAACTGTCCTCCCGGTTTTGGGGCAAAACGTGGCTTCTGCTGAGCTCCAGAATTGTACTTCCCTTGTCCATACTTCCTCTTATGGTTTTCAATCTGCTGCTGCTTCCCTTCAATCATGAGAGCTCTATCTACCAACTCCTGGTAGTTGTTGAAGGTTGCTACCATTAGCTGCATGCTCAGTTCATCATTCAGTCCTTCCAAAAACTTCTCCTGCTTGGCTGCATCTGTAGCAACGTCATCTGGTGCATAACGTGCTAACTTACTGAAATCCTCCACATACTAGCCTACGGTGCGTCCTCCTTGGCGTAGGTTACGAAACTCACGCTTCTTCATAGCCATAGCTCCTACTGAAACATGAGCTGTACAGAAAGCTTGCTGAAACTGATCCCATGTGACAGTGTCAATAGGGTGTGTGGCTGTGTAATTCTCCCACCATGATGCCGCGGGTCCATCAAGCTGATGTGCGGCAAAACGCACTCTTTCCGCATCTGTGCATCCTGCAGTGGCCAACTCCCTTCCAACTTTGCGGAGCCAATCATCTGCAACAATCGGCTCGGTGCTGCTGGAAAACACCGGCGGGTTTAGCCTCAAGAAACGGGCTAAGTGATCAACAGGTGGAGGTGGTGGGTTGTTGTTGTTGTTGTTGCCTTGGTTATGTACCAACACTTGCATCAGGGCATTCTGTTGCTGAATCAACTGGGTGATCTCTGGTGGGAAAACAATTCCGGTGTCGCGTCTCGGAGGCATCTGATGGGTTAGAAAAGATGAGAGTTAAGAATAGAATGAGGTCTAGAGGGAAAACACTACCCATATGCTCATGAGTCAAATACAATCAATATCACTCAATCAATTCAAACAAGGCATACGATCGATCTAACTAGCGTTACAAAGTGCTTGAACTATACTATTAAATGGGGAAAACTACTACTAATATGGTGGTCAACTAGAAATTTTGATCAGTTGAAGACTCCATGATATCTGCTCCAGCTTCATCAACAAAGTCATCTTCACTGGGGTCCGAGTCGGTGTCGTCGATGATGATGTAGTTATCCGGGCAAACGCATTCGTCATCTTCTGCTTTTGGCACTGGATTTCCCATAAATACTCCAATCTTCTTCTCCAGGTCGTCATTCTTCCCTACTAGTGCGATGATTTCCTCCAAATAATCCTCGCGTGTAGCCTTGAGTTCTTCCTCCAGCTCCTTGATTTTCGTCAATGCCTTCTTCAGATCTTCCTTGTCTGAGCACATCTGGTTCTCCTGGCGACGAATGTGTTGGTTTTGCTCCTGGATGAAAGCTGCAATTGATCCATCCTTCTTGGTTCTGATCATCTCAAATTGCTCGTCTCGGCGTCCACAAATCTGATAAATAGTATCCTTAAGCTCCCTGTGGTAGACTTCTCCAATGCGTCCCATAGCGATGTGGGCGGCCATGCTCTTCCCTAAACTCCAGGTTGGTGCTTCAAAAACCAATTTTATTGGCTCAGTGACTGGCGCAAACGTCCTTCCTGGAACTTGAACTTGAATCTTCCAGCTCTCCTCTTCAGGTAATGTGGCGTTGTAGGTTCCGGTGATGCTTGGTATTCCTATGTTCAAGTACTTAGTGACTTCCTTCAAGTGTCGTCCAAAAGGCGTGTCTTCATCTGGTTGCATGAACTTGCTCCTTGCATCCGCCATTCCTAAAAGAGTAGAAAGTGGAGAGGGGTCAGAAATGAGAAGAGAGAAGTGTTCTAGGGTTTAAGCTTAGTGGTCGTGTCCTACAGTCAGCGTGTGCTCTGATACCACCTTTGTAGCGACCAGACCTCAAATAGTCTGTGCTGCTGTGCACCAGTGTCATCCCTGGATCAGTAATGCTGACACGCACAGTACAAATGGAGGATTTATAACAGAGTAGCAATCACACACTTATTACATCGAATATCTCAAAAGAGAATAAGTATGATAAATATGGCTTAGGGCCATCTAAATACGATAACAGCGGAAGACTTGGAAGATAAGTGAGTCCATCAACTCCAACGGCATCACTGAGTATAAGACCACGACCTAAGGCACCTTACTCGTCGTCTGAAAAGTCTGCAACATGAAACGTTGCAGCCCGAAAACGGGTCAGCACATGGAATATGCTGGCAATATAACACATAGAGAATAATGAACATAATAATGCTATACTACATGCATATATGGCTGGTGGAAAGCTCTATGGTACAGTTTTGCGAAAAGCCAATTTTTCCCTACTGCAAAGGAATAAGTTATGTTTAACTATCATGGTGGTTGTTAAACATTGAGAAGGTACCTCCAACTCAATCCCAATTAAGTGTCATCATTAACCCAACAAAATTAATTAAAGTAACATGGTGATGAGATTCACATGATAATCCAGGTACTAGATACTCAAGTTGTCCATAACCGGGGACACGGCTAACCATGATTAGTTTGTACACTCTGCAGAGGTTTGTGCACTTTTCCCCACAAGACTCGATCGCCTCCGCTTGATTCTCGCACTGCATGATGTTTGAGAAACGGATGACCGAGACACAGTCTTTCAGAAACAATCACCCTTTACTCCGGATGGACAGTTACACCTACTTTCCCCTACATCTGCTAGCCCACCTCTTCAAGAGATCATGTAACCTACTCAACTATGCTAGAGCCCATAATAGCTTGTGGCTGCACATGGAAGTTTCTAGCATGAATAATCTTATGATCCCTTTGAGCCTGGGTGGCGGTCCATAGGATGATCACACGGGTACCCCGGGATATCCAAAAATACAGGCAACACTGGGTTCCCCAGGTGCCTCAATCCACCCAGATGTGAGTTTTAGTTGCCACCTTAAGTAAACCATTAATTAACAATCTCACATCTGTCATGAATATCTCTCAAACCCAATCCACGTCTACGAGCATAGCATGGCAATATAATAGCAAACGTAGAAGTAACTCCCAAGGGTTTGATAAATAACACAGGTAATAGGTACTAACTCAACTACATCCCAATACCCACAGTTTAATTAGATCCTAACCATGCAATGTTTGAGGATTGATCTAGTGCAAATAAAACCGGATATGGAAAAGTATGATCAAAGTGTTACTTGCCTTGCTGATGATCCGCGAAACCTAGAGATTTGAAGTAACAGGCGGCGCACTCCGGGTACTCTATCGCAAACAAACAAGCAAACAATAAGTACTCATCTAATGCACAGGTAAAACTCGAATGAAAGATCCAACCAGAAAGTTCAACTTAAGAACTTCGGTTTGCAAAAAGAATCAACTCGAACGAAGCAACGAAAGTCAAACGGCGAAAGAAACAAGCTTCGTTTACTAATCTGGATCTAGGTCAAATTTTACAGTAGCAAAAACTTGTTTGAGTAGGTTAAACGGAAAGAGAATTTTGAGACGAAACTCTAGGCGCTTGAATCGCCTAATTCCGATAAACGAGCGAAAAGCTAAACGAAAACGAAGATCTGATCTGAAATCGAGATCTGGAAAAATCACGGAAAAATCCGACGAAAAAGAAAACTGACGAACAATTAAAGAATGGACGTTTGTTTACAGCGGAAATCCGACGAACACGTTCGTTAAAACGAACGGATCGGTGAACGTTCACTAAATAATAAAACCGAAGAAAAATAAACCGATCTAGGGTTTAAAAAAACGAACGTTTTTTTTTAGAAAAACCGGCAAGCGGCGGCGGCTCGGTACCTCGTCGGGACGGGCTCCGGCGGGGCGGCTTGGGGCTCCGGCGGGGGTCGGCGAGGGCGGCGGCGAGGGGCGGCGGCGGCGGCGCACGGCAAGCGGGCGGCGGCGCTGCGGCTCCGGCGGGGCGGCTTGGGGCGGGCTCAGGGTGAGGGAGGGGGCGGCGGCGGCGGGCATATAAGAGGGGGGAGGGGCTGCTTGGAGGAGAGGGCAAGGCGGCGGCGATGGCGTGTCCGAGCCGGACACCGGCGGCGGCCCAGGCGTGCGCGCGAGGGAGACGGCGCGGGATGGGCCGGCCGGCTCGGCTGGGCCTCGGCCCGGTCGGGCGCGGTGGGTTTTTTTAATATATTCCGCCGAAAACAAAAAAAAAATCGCAGAAAAATAAATAAAAATCCAAAAATGATAAAACAAATTTTCCCCGTCTAATTAAAATAATTAGAACAAGGTGAACATTTTTTTGACACAAAAATGCAGTTTTGAAAACGTGCAATTTTTTTAATGCAATTAAAATTGCAAATAAAATCCGAATAAAATCCAATATATGATTTTAATATTTTTCCTCCAATATTTCAATTGTTTTGGAGAAGTCATATTTTCTCCTCTCATTTATTTTAATGTGAAATATTTTTCCGGAGAAAAATAATTAAAACCAAAATCCTCGTTTTATTATTTGATGAAAATCAAATATGATAATCGGGAAATCCCCAACTCTCTCCGAGGGTCCTTGAGTTGCTTAGGATTTATCGAGGATTTGCCAAAATGCAATAAAATATGCTATGCAATGATGATCTATGTATAACATTCCAAATTGAAAATTTGGGATGTTACATGAACCCAAAGCTAAGCACTTCTCCCATTGCAAGAAAGATCAATCTAGTAGGCCAAACCAAACTGATAATTCGAAGAGACTTGCAAAGATAACCAATCATACATAAAAGAATTCAGAGAAGATTCAAACATTGTTCATAGATAAACTTGATCATAAACCCACAATTCATCGGTCTCAACAAACACACCGCAAAAGAAGATTACACCGAATAGATCTCCACAAGAGAGGGGGAGAACATTGTATTGAGATCCAAAAAGAGAGAAGAAGCCATCTAGCTAATAACTATGGACCCGAAGGTCTGAGGTAAACTACTCACACATCATCGGAGAGGCTATGGTGTTGATGTAGAAGCCCTCCGTGATCGATGCCCCCTCCGGCGGAGCTCCGGAAAAGGCCCCAAGATGGGATCTCATGGGTACAGAAGGTTGAGGCGGTGAAATTATGTTTTTGGCTCTGTATCTGGTAGTTTGGGGTACGTAGGTATATATAGGAGGAAGAAGTACGTCGGTGGAGCAACATGGGGCCCACGAGGGTGGAGGGCGCGCCCAGGGGGGTAGGCGCCCCCCCTACCTCGTGCCTTCCTGGGTTATGTCTTGGCGTAGGGTCCAAGTCCTCTGGATCATGTTCGTTCCGAAAATCACGTTCCCAAAGGTTTCATTTTGTTCGGACTCCGTTTGATATTCTTTTTCTGCAAAACTCTGAAATAGGCAAAAAAACAGCAATTCTGGGCTGGGCCTCCGGTTAATAGGTTAGTCCCAAAAATAATATAAAAGTGTATAATAAAGCCCATTAATGTCCAAAACAGAATATAATATAGCATGGAACAATCAAAAATTATAGATACGTTGGAGACGTATCACATGCCATGCACCGTGTATCTCATTTATCCAAGACTATGTTGATGCTTAATGCTCATCCTTACATTAGTCTTCTCAAGTGCTTTGTCATGACTCACACACATCTTTTTGGTTGAGCCTTTTCTTAAGTTGCCTCCTTTACATGTTGCTCAACCATGTGTTTGTTGCAAGTGCTAGGCTTTGTTTCCTACATGCTCACTTTCACTTGTTGTGAGTTTCTATTGATTTTCGGGGAGTGATGATCCTATTGTGTGCACTTGGTATCCTAATGCAAATAAACTAAATTGTGCACAAATCATGGGGAGCTTCTCTATTTTCTCTAGAACAACCCTTTGCTCATATCATAATATCTTTTATTCATGTGGCTCGTAGTATCTTTGGTCTAGTTGGTTCAATTGGTATCTTTTGATAGCTTGCTTCAATTGGTATCTTTTGATTGCTTGATTGCGTGTGTCTCTTTTTGCTATGTCTTTGTAGCATATCATTCTTTTGCAATCTTTGGGCCTCAATATAGTTTGTCTTCCTCCAAGTATTTACTTTTGGATTTGTGTATGGCATTCCACTCTCTTGCTGAGAAATACACAACTTATGGAGGAACACTTTTTATATTGGCCCTCTAAGCTTTTCGCCCATTTTGGCAATCGATGCCAATGGGGGAGAAGTTTCAGAGAGTTTTGTGGTGAAGTTTCCAGAGTTTCTTCTTGCTTTGGTTTTGTTCCTAAGCTTTTGCATCTCATACTCATGCATCATTGGTTGTTACATTGCATGGTGATGCATAATTCCTTATATAAACTCTCCTGAAAGTGATTGTCATCAATTACCAAAATGGGGGAGATTGAAAGGACATGCAGTGCCCCCATGTGTGGTTTTGGTAATTGACGACAATATCTATGGTCTAATGGTTGCCTTGAGTTATATTTGAAGGATTTGTCCATAGGCTTTTCTTGGAGTCCATTTGTTGGTTTCAAGGAGTTTATGAGTTGACCAAGGTGCTATTAAGGAATTATCCAAAGATTGGTCATGTGAGTGTTGAGCTTATTGCAAGCATGTCTTGAAGAAGAAGAAGATTGTGTGATCATTCATGTTTATCTTCAAGACATCATCCAAATGAAGGAGAGTTGGAAAGATTCAAGGTTGATCAAGACTAAGTCAAGAGTGAATCAAGTTGATCAACTCACAAAGCGTAGAAGATGTACCGAGAGGGATCAAGTGATCCCATGGTATGGTAAGCATTGTCCATTACGCTTTGTGTACTAACCCATGGTCTATGTGAGAGTTCTATGTAGGGTCAGGTATGTGTCCATGGGCTTGCGTCAAGAGGAAGACATCATACAACCCATGGAGAGGATGGCAGCAAGTGGTGATCGTCATCAAGATTGCCGTGTGCAAGTTCAAGTGGAGCATCACGAAGAGATCAAGTGCTTGAAACTTGCTGTCCATAGTGGTGACAATGGACTTGTGAAGATGTGCGGAAGAGTGGCTCACCCATAGTGGAGTATGGGGGAGCAATCAACTAGTCTTCATCGAGCCAACGCAATCAAGAAAGGTGGTCCAACTTGAGGGAGTCAAGATCGTCATCATCTAGCTCAAGTGGACCATGTGCAAGGCAAAGGTTTGCCCTTGATAGGTTTTCCATTTTACCGGTCTCATGGTGGTAGTTGGGAGACTGGGTTATAGGATCGATTGCCGTACTATCAAGGGGGGCTCTCAATGCGTAGCTTGATTGTATCATTCATAGAGAGCTCAAACCATTGCATCCTTGCATCATCTTTCTTGGTTCTTGTTTGGTTTTCTCCTTGTGAGATTTGGAGCTTTTGGTCATCTTCTTGAGAAGCTTGAGTTCATCGAAAACAGAGTTCACATGCTTCTTCTATTGCGTTTTCGGTGTTGGAGGTTTTACCGGTCTTATTCGAGGAAGGGTTCTCACCATTTTATTTTGGGCCTTATAATTTCCTTCTTATTGTTATTTCTATCAAGATAGTGTTAGCCCTTGTCTCTAGCTTTCCAACAAACTTGGTTTCGTTGAATTCGGAGTCCATTTGCAAAAGTTGTGTCAGTTTTGGTGTCCTCAAAAAAGCTGCAGCGGTACTACCGCTTGGAGGGGATGTAATTTTTTAGTACCGCTCCGTGTGAGCTGTAGTACTGTGCCGGATTTTGTGCACTGACCAAAACTCAGCGGAAGTAGCCATGGATGTATTTTTTTAGTACCGCTCGCAAGCAGTAGTACCGCTACCCCTAGCGGTAGTACCGTGAGGACGAGTGGTAGTACCGCTACGGCGGTTCTACTGGCCTTTTGCCTCCTCGCTGTTGTTTTTCAAATGGCTTCCACCGCCCTAGCGGTAGTACCGCTCTGTGCGGGCTGTGAGCATAACGGTTGGATTTTTCCCCACCTATAAAAGGGGGTCTTCTTCCCCAATGAACCTTATCCTTTGAGCTCGTGTTCTTCCCCCATTGTTGAACTTCTTCGAGCTTGTTATCTCTCAATCCCTCCATGGATTCTTGCTAGTTTTGGGGGGAAAAGAGAGAGGAGATCTAGATCCACATTTCCACCAATCACTTTCTCCTCTATGTGAGGGGAACCCCTTGGATCTAGATCTTGGAGTTCTTGGTGTTCTCCTTCTTGTTCTTCCTCTCATTTTCCTCCCTAGCATTAGTTGCTTTGGTGGGATTTGGGAGAGAAGGGCTTGGGCACTCCGTGTGCCCTTGCCATTGCATTTGGTGCATCTGTTTGAGTTCTCCACGGTGACACGCGGAAGTTACAAGTTGAGAAGCTTATTACTCTTGGGTGCTTGGTGCCCTTGAGCTTGTTCCTCTTGGGTGCTTGGGCGCCCTAGACGGTTGGTGGTGTTCGGAGCTCAATCATTGTGGTGTAAAGCTCCAGGCAAGCGTCGGGGTCTCCAATTAGGTTGTGGAGATCGCCCTGAGCAATTTGACGGGTACCGGTGACCGCCCCCAAGGGTTGCCAAAGTGTACGGGTTCGGTGACCGCCCTCAAGGGTCCCTTAGTGGAATCACGACATCTTGCATTGTGCGAGGGTATGAGGAGATTAAGGTGGCCCTAGTGGCTTCTTGGGGAGCATTGTGCCTCCACACTGCTCCAAACGGAGATTAGCATCCGCAAGGGTGTGAACTTCGGGATACATCTCGTCTCCGCGTGCCTCGGTTTTCTCTTACCCGAGCCCTTTACTTATGCACTTTACTTTGTGATAGCCGTATTGTTTCTTGTCATATATCTTGCTATCACCTAGTAGTTTATCTTGTTTAGCATAAGTTGTTGGTGCACATAGGTGAGCCTAGTTGTTGTAGGTTTTGTGCTTGACAAATTAACCACTAGGTTTATTCCGCATTTGTTCAAGCCTAAACCGTAATTATTTAAAAGCACCTATTCACCCCCCCTATAGGCGACATCCACGATCTTTCACATGTGATGTTTATCTTTTTATGCATCTTATTTTGCTTAGTACGACGGTAGCATTATAAGATGATCCCTCTCTAAATTTCAAGGTATAAGTGTTCTCCCTGAGTATGCACCGTTGCTACAGTTCGTCGTGCCGAGACACCACGTGATGATCGGGTGTGATAAGCTCTACGTTCACATACAACGGGTGCAAGCCAGTTTTGCACGTGTAGAATACTCGGGTTAAACTTGACGAGCCTAGCATATGCAGATATGGCCTCGGAACACTAAGACCGAAAGGTCAAATGTGAATCATATAGTAGATATGATCAACATAGAGATGTTCACCATTGAAAACTAATCCATCTCACGTGATGATCGGACATGGTTTAGTTGATATGGATCACGTGATCATTTAGATAACTAGAGGGATATCTATCTAAGTGGGAGTTCTTAAGTAATATGATTAATTGAACTTTAATTTATCATGAACTTAGTCCTGATAGTTTTTACATATGTATGTTGTTGTAGATCAATGGCCCGTGCTACTGTTCCCTTGAGTTTTAATGCGTTCCTAGAGAAAGCTAGGTTGAAAGATGATGGTAGCAACTACACAGACTGGGTCCGTAACTTGAGGATTATCCTCATTGCTGCACAGAAGAATTACGTCCTGGAAGCACCGCTAGGTGCAAGACCCGCTGCAGGAGCAACTCCGGACGTTATGAATGTCTGGCGGACTAAAGCTGATGACTACTCGATAGTTTAGTGTGCCATGATTTACGGCTTAGAATCGGGACTTCAAAGATGTTTTGAACGTCACGGAGCATATGAGATGTTCTAGGAGTTGAATTTAATATTTCAAGCAAATGCCCGAGTTGAGAGACATGAAGTCTCCAACAAGTTCTATAGGTGCAAGATGGAGGAGAACAGTTATGTCAGTGAACACATACTCAGAATATCTGGGTACCATAACCACTTTACTCAGCTGGGAGTTAATCTTCCTGATGATAGTGTCATTGACAGAGTTCTTCAATCACTGCCACCAAGCTATAAAGGCTTCGTGATGAACTATAACATGCAAGGGATGGAAAAGACAATTCCCGAGCTGTTCGCGGTGCTTAAGGCCGCGGAGGTAGAAATCAAGAAGGAGCATCAAGTGTTGATGGTTAACAAGACCACTAGTTTCAAGAAAAAGGGCAAAGGGAAGAAGGGGAACTTCAAGAAAAATAGCAAGCAAGTTGCTGCTCAAGGGAAGAAGCCCAAGTCTGGACCTAAGCCTGAAACTGAGTGCTTCTACTGCAAAGGGACTGGTCACTGGAAGCGGAACGGCCCCAAGTATTTGGCGGATAAGAAGGATGGCAAAGTGAAAGGTATATTTGATATACATGTTATTGATGTGTACCTTAGTAGCGCCTGGGTATTTGATACTGGTTCTGTTGCTCATATTTGCAACTCGAAACAGGGGCTACGGATTAAACGAAGATTGGCTAAGGACGAGGTGACGATGTGCGTCAGAAATGGTTCCAAGGTCGATGTGATCGCCGTCGGCACGCTACCTCTACATCTACCTTCGGGATTAGTTTTAGACCTGAATAATTGTTATTTGGTGCCAGCGTTGAGCATGAACATTATATCTGGATCTTGTTTGATGCGAGACGGTTATTCATCTAAATCAGAGAATAATGGTTGTTCTATTTATATGAGTAATATCTTTTATGGTCATGCACCCTTGATGGGTGGTCTATTTTTGTTGAATCTTGATTGTAGTGATACACATACTCATAATATTGAAGCCAAAAGATGCAAAGTTAATAATGATAGTGCAACTTATTTGTGGCACTGCCGTTTAGGTCATATTGGTGTAAAGCGGATGAAGAAACTCCATGCCGATGGGCTTTTGGAATCACTTGATGCTTGCGAACCATGCCTCATGGGCAAGATGACTAAGACTCTGTTCTTCAGAACAATGGAGCAAGCCACTGACTTATTGGAAATAATACATACTGATGTATGCGGTCCGATGAGTGTTGATGCTAGTGGCGGGTATCATTATTTTTTGACCTTCACAGATGATTTGAGCAGATATGGGTATATCTTCTTAATGAAACATAAGGCTGAAACATTTGAAAAGTTCAAAGAATTTCAGAGTGAAGTGGAGAATCATCGTAACAAGAAAATAAAGTTTCGACGGTCTGATAGTGGAGGTGAATATTTGAGTTACTAGTTTGGTCTTCATTTGAAACAATGTGGAATAGTTTTGCAACTCACGCCACCTGGAACACCACAACGTAATGGTGTGTCCGAACGTCGTAACCATACTTTATTAGATATGGTGCGATCTATGGTCTCTTACCGATTTACCACTCGTTTTGGGGTTATGCTTTAGAGATGGCTGCATTCACTTAAATAGGGCACCATCTAAATCCGTTGAGATGACACCATATGAACTATGGTTTAGCAGGAAACCTAAGTTGTCGTTTCTCAAAGTTTGGGGCTGCGATGCTTATGTGAAGAAGCTTCAATTTGATAAGCTCGAACCCAAATCGGAGAAATGTGTCTTCATAGGATACCCAAAGGAAACTGTTGGGTACACCTTCTATCACAGATCCGAAGGCAAGATACTCGTTGCTAAGAATGGATCCTTTCTAGAGAAGGAGTTTCTCTGGAAAGAAGTGAGTGGGAGGAAAGTAGAACTTGATGAGGTAGTTGTACCTTCTCCCGTATTGGAAAGTGGTTCATCACATAAATCAGTTCCAATGATGCCTACACCAATTAGTGAGGAAGTTAATGGTGATGATCATGTAACTTCAGATCAAGTTACTATCGAACCTCGTAGGTCAACCAGAGTATGTTCCGCACCAGAGTGGTACGGTAATCCCGTTCTGGAAATCATGTTACTAGACCATGACGAACCTACGAGCCATGAGGAAGCGATGATGAGCCCAGATTCCACGAAATGGCTTGAGGCCATGAAATCTGAGATGGGATCCATGGATGAGAACAAAGTGTGGACTTTGGTTGACTTGCCCGATGATTGGCAAGCCATAGAGAATAAATGGATCTTCAAGAAGAAGACTAACACTAATGGCAATGTTACTGTCTACAAAGCTTGACTTGTTGCGAAAGGTTTTCGACAAGTTCAAGGAGTTGACTACGATGAGACCTTCTCACACGTAGCGATGCTTAGGCCTGTCCGAATCATGTTAGCAATTGCCACATTTTATGATTATGAAATTTGGCAAATGGATGTCAAAACTGCATTCCTTGATGGATTTATTAAAGAAGAGTTGTATATGATGCAACCAGTCGATCCTAAAGGTGCTAACAAAGTGTGCAAGCTCCATCGATCCATTTATGGACTAGTGCAAGCCTCTCGGAGTTGGAATATACGCTTTGATAGTGTGATCAAAGCATATGGTTTTATACAGACTTTTGGAGAAGCATGTATTTACAAGAAAGTGAGTGGGAGCTCTGTAGCATTTCTAATATTATATGTGGATGACATATTGTTGATTCAAAATAATACAGAATTTCTGGATAGCATGAAAGGATACTTGAATAAGAATTTTTCAATGAAAGACCTCGGTGAAGCTGCTTATATATTGGGCATCAAGATCTATAGAGATAGATCAAGACACTTAATTGGACTTTCACAAAGCACATACCTTGATGAAGTTTTGAAGAAGTTCAAAATGGGCCAATCAAAGAAAGGGTTCTTGTCTGTATTACAAGGTGTGAAGTTGAGTCAGACTCAATGCCCGACCACTGCAGAAGATAGAGAGAAAATGAAAGTCACTCCCTATGCCTCATGCATAGGTTCTATCATGTATGCAATGCTGTGTACCAGACCTGATGTGTGCCTTGCTATAAGTTTAGCAGGGAGGTACCAAAGTAATCCAGGAGTGGATCACTGGACAGCGGTCAAGAACATCCTGAAATACCTAAAAAGGACTAAGGATATGTTTCTTGTTTATGGAGGTGACAAAGAGCTTGTCGTAAATGGTTACGTCGATGCAAGCTTTGACACTGATCCGGATGACTCTAAGTCACAAACCGGATACGTATTTATATTGAATGGTGGAGATGTCAGTTGGTGCAGTTCCAAGCAGAGCGTCGTGGTTGGATCTACGTGTGAAGCGGAGTGCATAGCTGCTTCGGAAGCAGCAAATGAAGGAGTCTGGATGAAGGAGTTCATATCCGATCTAGGTGTAATACCTAGTGCATCGGGTACAATGAAAATCTTTTGTGACAATACTGGAGCAATTGCCTTAGCGAAGGAATCTAGATTTCACAAGAGAACCTAACACATCAAGAGATGCTTCAACTCCATCCGCGATCAAGTCAAGGAGGGAGACATAGAGATTTGCAAAATACATACGGATCTGAATGTCGTAGATCCGTTGACTAAGCCTCTTCCACGAGCAAAACATGATCAACACCAAGACTCCATGGATGTTAGAATCATTACTATGTAATCTAGATTATTGACTCTAGTGCAAGTGGGAGACTGAAGGAAATATGACCTAGAGGCAATAATAAAGTTATTATTTATATTTCCTTATATCATGATAAATGTTTATTATTCATGCTAGAATTGTATTAACCGGAAACTTAGTACATGTGTGAATACATACCAAAACAGAGTGTCCCTAGTATGCCTCTACTTGACTAGCTCGTTAACCAAAGATGGTTAAGTTTCCTAACCATAGACATGTGTTGTCATTTGATGAACGGGACCACATCATTAGAGAATGATGTGATGGACAAGACCCATCCATTAGCTTAGCATAATGATCGTTAAGTTTTATTGCTATTGCTTTCTTCATAACTTATACATATTACTTTGACTATGAGATTATGCAACTCCTGAATACCGGAGGAACACCATGTGTGCTATCAAACGTCACAACATAACTGGGTGATTATAAAGATGCTCTAAAGGTGTCTCCGAAGGTGTTTGTTGGGTTGCCATAGATCAAGATTAGGATTTGTCACTCCGAGTATCGAAGAGGTATCTCTGGGCCCTCTCGGTAATGCACATCACTATAAGCCTTGCAAGCAATGTGACTAATGAGTTAGTTACGGAATGATGAATTACGGAACGAGTAAAGAGACTTGCCAGTGACGAGATTGAACTAGGTATGATGATACCGACGATCAAATCTCGGGCAAGTAACATATCGATGACAAAGGGAATAACGTATGTTGTTATTGCGGTTTGACCGATAAAGATCTTCGTAGAATATGTAGGAACCAATATGAGCATCCAGGTTCCGCTATTGGTTATTGACCGGAGATATGTCTCGGTCATGTCTACATAGTTCTCGAATCCGTAGGGTCCGGACGCTTAACGTTCGATGACGATTTATATTATGAGTTATGTGTTTTGGTGACCGAAGTTTGTTCGGAGTCCCAGATGAGATCACGGACATGACGAAGAGTCTCGAAATGGTCGAGATGTAAAGATTCATATATTGGAAGGTAGTATTCGAACATCGGAATGGTTTCGAGTGGTTCGGGTATTTTACCGGAGTACCGAGGGGTTACCGGAACCCCCCGGGGAAGTATTGGGCCTACATGGGCCTTAGTGGAGAGAGGGGGGAGCCCGCAAGTGGTGCCCCCCCCCCATGGGAGTCCGAATTGGACTAGGGGAGGGGGCGGCGCCCCCCTTTCCCTCTCCCTCTCCTTCCTTTTCCCCTCCGGTGAGAAAGGAAAAGGGGGGACGGATCCTACTAGGAGTGGAGTCCTAGTAGGACTCCCTCCCATGGCGCGCCCCTTGGTGGCCGGCCTCCTCCTCCCCTCCTTTATGTACGGGGGCAGGGGGCACCCCATAGCACATCAATTGTTCTCTTAGCCGTGTGCGGTGCCCCCATCCACAGTTTACTCCTCCGCTCATAGCGTTGTAGTGCTTAGGTGAAGCCTTGCGCGGATCACATCACCAGCACCATTGCCACGCCGTCGTGCTGACGGAACTCTCCCTCGACCCTCTACTGGATCAAGAGTTCGAGGGACATCATCGAGCTGAACGTGTGCTGAACTCGGAGGTGTCGTACGTTCGGTACTTGATTGGTTGGATCGCGAAGACGTTCGACTACATCAACCGCATTAACCTAACGCTTCCGCTTTCAGTCTACGAGGGTACATGGACACACTCTCCCCCTCTCGTTGTTGTGCATATCCTATATAGATCTTGCGTGATCGTAGGAATTTTTTTGAAATTGCATGCTACGTTCCCCAATATCAAGTTCCTCAATGGCAGCAGCAAAAGCTTCGACACCGGTCGTGCTCGCATCTTGCCAGCGCACCGAAGGCTTTTCAATTGCCTCAACTGCTACATCAAGTGCCTCAGCTAGTGGGCAACCAATGTCCTCAACGCCCAAAGCAAAAAAGCAGCTGCTGACCATGGAGCTAGGCCAAGTCCCGAGCAAGGCTGTTGTGCCTCAGGTTGATGAACATGGGCTCGCTGAAGAAGATGAGCTCACAGAATTCCTCAAAAGAAGGCAAGAGCAAGCTGCTATAGCCAAGAATTCTTTTGTTCCCTTGCTGCTGGATCCAAAGCAGCTATTGGACTTCATTAAGATCTGGTGCACTAACCCAGAAACACCTCTTGACGACTTGAATCTGCCTCCTGGCCCAAGCCACCTGATTTCCTCATTCATCTTGAATGAGAAGCACAAGATAGCTCAGGCGAAACTTGTGAAGAAACAACGAATTCAGAAGTAAAAGGAATTGAAGAAAAGGATGATGACTATAAACCCTCAGCAGCTATTGCAATTGCAATATGAAATTAATGAGTTGTATGAAGAATATGAAAGACAAGCTAGTCATTGTTGTGGCGTGAAAGAAAGATTCATCAAAACCTCAACGAAGGTTGTTGAAGACCACAAAAAGAGAGAGGCTACCAAGTTTGGCATGTCACCACCATCCAGTTCTTCAGCTTCACCTCCAACAGCACATGCCAGTGTGACTGCGCCTTCATCTACTTAAGAGACTGCTAGGGCAACTGAAGAAGTTGTGCCTGAAGAAACTAAAAGGGCAACGGATAATGTTGCACCTAAAGAAATTCTCAGGGCGACTGCAAGTTTCGTGCCTGAAGGACCTGTCAGGGTGACTGCATCAGTCACGTCTGATGAAATTGCTCCAAGTTGTTCCTGAGTAGCAGCTCCATCAATGGGTTCATCTTTGAAGCTTATCACCCTTCCTTCTGCATCAGAAGCAAAGAAGACAAAGGCTGCCGAGCGAGCAGCAAAGAAGAGAAAGGCATCAGCTCCACCTATGCCTGAATTCTTGAAGAAATTGAAGACGGTAACATTGTCTTCAATTGTCATTCCTATCGATACAATTTCATTCTCATCAGCGCCCCCTGCTCGTAATCTTGAGAATCTTCAAATGGTTCCATATGGGTGTAAGTGCATCTAGTGCCCCTTAGTGATTTTGGTGTATTGAAGACTTATAGGTTAAGGGACTAATGCGTTTGTGAGTGTACACAGGTCTATAAGTCTATGAGGAGTTTGATAATTACACAGATAGTCGGCTCCTAAAAATGAAGTTCTTCGACTGAAGACTTTGGTATTCTGAAGACTTTGAAAGTGAAGAAATTGGTGTAACCTTGAAGACTTGGTGCTCATTTGAGGAACATGAAGCGTGAATCCTTTTGTTTTCGTAGTTTCATTTTCTCTTTCTTGAGTCATAGGAAACACCGTACTATTAAAGGGGGTCGAGGAAATACTAAGGAAAAATTTCCAAGTGATGCTCAACTCAAAATCCTACACCTACCAATCCCTTCGAGTGAAGCCATTGGAAATCTCATACAGTTCAGTCATATTCTTCAGTGACAGAGACGAAGTTCTTCTGGTCTCTGAGGAACTTGTTCTGACTGAGGAGTTAGGAATTCACCAGTGTGGATTGCCTACACTGTGAGGAACATGAATTAGACTCTCAAAATTCCGACCGTTGCTGTGCTACGCGCCAGCTGTCCCAAAATATCTTCCCACCTAACGGTCATATCATTGAAGGGCATTTATGTCTTATCATGTTGGGCTGCTCCCTAGGCTATAAATAGCCACCCCCTACAACCACTAGCTGGTTGGCTGCTCCGAGAGAAATTGACATTTGTCATTTGAGAGCATCCCATCCTCCGAGGACTTTGAGCGAAAATCATCAAGTGAGGAAAACCCAAACCCAAACACCTACAAACCCAAAGTGATTGAGCATCACTGAAGAGATTGATCTTGCGTGGATCCGACGCTTGTTACCTTTGAAGAATGTGCTTCTTCCAGACGGTTCATGGTCTAGAGCATCCAAGAGGAATTGTGGATCGCCGAGTGACCGAGTTTGTGAAGGTTCGGAAGTCACCTGAAGACTTACCACGAGTGATTGGATGAGGTCTGTGTGACCTTAGTTCAAGGAGAATACGGTGAGGACTGTGTGTCCGAGACTATGTGTCCTCAGGTTTAAATACCTAGCCGCTCCAACCAGATGTACAACTGAGACAGCAGTTGGAACTGCTCTACCAAATCATTGTCTTCACCAAGCTTACTGGTTCTATTTCCTCAACTCTTTCATTTCCTCATTACTATGTTGTGTGCTTGTCATATCTGTGTTTGAAGACTTTCTCAATTTCCTCAGTTCAATTTCTTCAGTCTGTCTGTCTTCATCTTGTGCTATCCTGTGTTTACGCTTTCTGGACTCTGTGTTTGTCTTCATTTCATCATGATGACCATGCCTATGTTCTGCTATGCTTACTCTTGAGAACTTATTCCGCTGCAAGTAGTTCTTCGCTAAGGAATTTCCTCACCCGCAAATTCCTCAGTGAAGAATTCATAAAAATCACCTATTCACCCCCCCTCTAGTCGATATAACGCACTTTCAATTGGTATCAGAGCAAGGTACTCCCTTGTTATGTGTGATTTTGGTTTAACCGCCTGGAGTTTTAGTTATGTCGACCGCAGGTATGATAAAGGTCTCTGCTGGGTGTCCTACCTTCGATGGGACGGACTACCCCTACTGGAAGAATAAGATGTGAATGCATCTTGAGGCAATTGATAACGATCTCTGGTATGTTGTGGAAAATGGTGTTCCCTGTGTCTCACCCTCACTAAACGCCACCGATGTGAAGAGATTCAAGCAACTCGATTCTCAAGCGAAGAATATCATATGTGGCCATCTAAGCAAAGGACAGTATGGAAGAGTGAGTGCTTTGGAAACTGCTAAGCTTATCTGGGATAGGCTGTCCAAAGTGAATGAAGGAGTCTCAACTCAGCGTGACTCTCGAGTTGATGTTCTTCGCAATCTCTTCAACCGCTTCAAAAGACTCGACAATGAAAATGTTCAACAAACCTTCGATCGCCTCACTGACATCTCAAATGAGCTTCAAGCGCTTGGTGTCACTGACATCACCGACCATGAGGTGGTGAAGAAATTATTGAGATCGCTTGATCCCTCATTTGATACTCTGGCATTGATGATACAAGAACGTGCTGATTACAAGTCACTTGATCCCGCTAATATCCTCGAAAGGCTAAATACCCATGAGTTCCAGCTTGCTGAAAGAGAGACCTCTATGGTTCGAGCTATGGCAGATCACGTGCACTGAAGGCCAAGGCAGTTTCTGAGTCTGAAGATGAAGACTCTGGCAGCAGCCTTCGTGATCCTGAAGAACTGAGCTAGTAACTAGCACTGCTCATGAAGAAATTTCAAAAGTTCTCAAGACGTGGTCGCTTTGGAAGATCCTCAAGGAGCAATGATTCCTCATCCAGTGACTACAAGAAGAGGCTTTGTCACAAATGCAAGAAACCTGGACACTACATTCAAGATTGTCCTTAGTGGGAAAAGGAATCAAAGAAGAAGAAATACAAGGATTACAGTTCTGATGATGCGAAGAAAAAGAAGAAATCCTCAAAATCTTCATCATCAAAATCCTCAAAGTCTTCATCTCACAAGAAGAGCAGCTCCAAGAAGGCTCAGGCATTCATTGGCAAGGAAATGGACCCTGAAGCTGAATCTGAGGAACATGAGGAAGAGGAGGCATCTGAGGAGTCCGAGTCTGGAGTAGCGAGTCTAGCTCTCGCTACTGCATTCGTCAGCAAGCCTATCTTCAACTCTGAAGAAAATGGCTTCACCAACAAGGCTGATGAAGGCAATGATGACTACGCTCCCACCTATTGCTTCATGGCAAAGGGTGCCAAGGTACTCAAATATACCTCCTCTGAATCTAGTGAGAATGAATCTGATGAAAACCTCAAGCCCAGCTACTCTAAACTTGCTAAGATTGCTGTGAAACAACAAAGGGCTTTTGAAAAGGTTCAAAACATGCTAGACAAAAGTGATGATATGTTGGGTGAAGAAATGGATCGCACTAAAACCTTGACTGAAAATCTTCAGAGACTTCAGACTAGGTTTGACAACCTTCAAGGTCATCATAACACTCTCTTATCTGATCATGAGAAGCTTTCTTATGAATTTCTTCAAAGAAAGCAAGATCTTGAGAAGCTAAGAGTGAGTTATGAAGATCTTCAGAAGGAGCACGATTCATTACTTGCTCAACAAATCAGCGCTGCTCAGGAAGAATTTGTTCCTCCATGTTTGAAATGCATTGAATATGAATCTACTAATTCTTCACCTGAATGTTCAAATGCTTCTAATGCTACAAATTCTTCAACTGTCTCTGCTATCACCAATTCCTCATCTGAGGACATTGCTAGTATCACTGACGATGTAGGGCTGAAGGAATTGTACATGACAGGCATGTACAAAAGCCTCAAAGGGCATCCGACTCTTTGTGATGTACTTAAAAAGCAGATCCTCAACAGGAACCCTAGGAAAGAGGGTATTGCCTTTGAGAGGAAACTCAATGCTAATGGTACATATTGGAAGCCTGAGCAGTACCCCAAAACCTCATGGGTTGCTGCAAAGGGACCTCCAGTTGATCCATCTAATTTATCTGGCTTTACATGTGAATCTTCTCATTCTTCTGATGAGTCATTTGACTCCTACTATAAACTGTTTAAAAATCAGAAAGGTGAAGTATTTGCTAGATATGTTGGCACTAACTGCAGGAACGGTTCTCCTATGAAGAAAATCTGGGTTCCCAAAAGGTGCCTTGAAAGTCTTCAGGTGAATGTCCTCATGACACCACCTGTGAAGAATAGGAACCCCAGATCAAATTCTTCATATGGACCAAATTCTTCATATGGATCCAAGTCCTCATACGGATCGAATTCCTCACGTGGATCATATTCCTCAAAAGGATCAAAGTCCTCATATGAACATCATCATGCTAACAACTCTGTTTCACAGGGAAGAGCTAAGGGATATGAATATGAGCATTATTCTTCTAATCATTATGTTCATAAGTCCTCGAAGAATTTCTCTGCTTATTCATATGCTTACCCTAACTCCTCTTATGTGAAACGAAATGGATTGGCTTCTATGCCACCTATCTCGTATGGAGCTCGCAGAGTGATGAACTCTTTGCCACCCCTTCAGATGTGGGTGGTGAAGAAAAAGAACTAATCTCTTCTGCAGCGTCAGGTCTCCAGACGTGCTTGAACGTCTGAAGAATTTGCTGGAGACCTGAAGAGTGCCTGAAAGGACGCAGGCTAATCATGAAGAAATGAACCTTCATTTCTCACGTCCTCATACTGTTTTATCTGTTCTTTTGCTTGATGAAATTGATCTGATGAATTGATGTCATATTCTTCACTGATGAAGTATATGAAGTTCGTAAGTTGCACTAATTCATCTGCAGGATGATCAACTCAAAGCCACCGAGTGGGTCCTTGATAGTGGATGTACAAATCACATGACTGGTGACAAGAACCTATTGATGGATGCTCCCTTATCTCCATCGCATCTGAAGCATATCATCTTCGCTGACAAAGGCAAAAGTCAGGTATTGGGCCTAGGTAAGGTTGCGGTCTCAAAGGATCGACACATGGACAAAGTCATGCTTGTCGAGTCCTTAGGATACAACCTCATGTCTGTCTCAATGCTTTGCGATCTTGATATGGTTGTTGTCTTTGGCAAGTATCGTTGTGTTGTGATCATGGAAGCTGACAATTCCAAAGTCTTCGAAGGCTTTAGGAGAGGAGACTTGTATATTTTTGATTTCTCTACAGGACCACAACCAGCCGTGTGCCTACTTGCAAAAGCTTCAGAAGGCTGGCTCTGGCATCGACGACTTGGTCATGCGGGCATGAGGAATTTGCACACTCTTGCGAAGAAGAAGCATGTCATTGGCATTGAGAATGTCAAATTCCTCAAGGATCACTTATGCGGAGCCTGTGAAGCTGGAAAGATGACCAAGGCTAAGCATCCAGCAAAGACTATCATGACCACTACTCGACCATTTGAATTGCTTCATATGGATCTCTTCGGTCCTAACCATTACTCAGCAGTCACAAATGATGCATCTCTCTATGGGTTTGTTATTGTTGATGATTACTCTTGTTACACTTGGGTACATATTGTAACTTACAAACATGAAGTGCAGGAAGTCTTCAAACGATTTTCCTCGAGGGCTTCAACCAACTTCGGTGTGAAAATCAAGCACATCAGAAGTGACAATGGAACTGAGTTCAAGAATTGTGGTCTTGATGACTATCTTGATGAACTTGGTATTACTCATGAGTTATCTGATGAGGACATAGACCTAGGGTAGGGCGATAGGCCTGACCTATACGTACTACCTAAGGTCCTTGTCCTGGAAGCAAAGAAGTTCAAGAGCAAACAGAGAGGGCTCAACAAAGGTGTCGAGTGCAATCCACTCGACCTACCATTCACTCGGAGATGTTTCCTTATTTAGGTCACTCGACCACTCAACCACTCGACGTGCAGAAGACCTAAAGACACTCTACGCAGCAACGGTTGGACGTTTACTCATAGACTTAATGATCATTTATATCACTTTATTATTGACGTTACCTGTAACACTCTCTCTTTATGTATATTGCATCCTGTGTAACGGAGGGGAGCTGGGGTCCTGGCGCACTCTATATAAGCCACCCCCCTCCTCTGAGACAAGGGTTCGCACCCCCTGTAACACACACACGCATATAATCCAGTCGACCGCCTTCGGGCTCCGAGACGTAGGGCTGTTACTTCCTCCGAGAAGGGCCTGAACTCGTAAAACTCTTGCATACAACTTCTCCATAGCTAAGATCTTGCCTCTACATCCCTACCCCCCATTCTACTGTCAGACTTAGAACCACGACAGTTGGCGCCCACCGTGGGGCAGGTGTCTTAGCGACTTATTGGAGAAGTTGCAATTTTTCAGATCCCCGTCAGCATGGTTTCAGGCGAAGGATTGGCCGAGGGCCGCGAGATCCATTTCGGCGCGCTCGTGTTCGTCGCCGACGACTCCGCTTGGCTCCAAGAAGCTCCACTCGACGTTGAGGCGCTCCCCGTCCGCGGGGCAACGCACTTTCGCGCGTGCGTCTGCGGCATCCTCCTGCGGTAGCCGTCGACTCAATATCGGTCGGCTCCGGTGGTGTCTTCACTCCCTGCTGCCCGCCGGCACAAGCGTTCCGGTCGGTCGAGGCTCCAGCGGTGGGTGAGGCACTCGGTGGCTCGCCAATTGGCAACCCCCCAAGTCGCGGCAATCGAGCCCGACGAAACTCTCTACGGCCTGTTCGACTGGCTCTATTGAGACTGCGTCCGAGTGCGACAGCAGTGACCCCGCGGCAGAAGTCCTGATGGTCAACGGACCGCGCAGTCCTCCTGGCTTCCCCCGCGAGGATGGTGGCGACGGCGGAGGCGATCCGTCGCGTGCCCACGAGGAGTACCGCCCCGAGCCCCTCTCTTCGCAGCAGAGGGAAGAGCTTCGCCGCCGTAACATGGATGCACTTCACACTCCTATCGTTGGAGAAACCCCCGAGGCCCGGGCCTTGGAGGAGGTGCGCCTGGCCAACCTGGCTGAGCGCACTCGACTGGAGAATCTCCAGCACGCACTCGACGAGCGTGCTCGGCAGCGGATTCCTGAGTCCAGTCGACGACAACTTTTTCCGCCTCCTACTCAGGTATACCGAACTCCGATTCAGAATCTCACAGCTGCAGCCCGAATAGCAGAGTCGATCCAGCCCTCCCAGTCAGAAGCTGGCAGAGGTTTGATGCAGATCAGGGCTTTACTCCGGGCAGCAGGAGAACAAAACACAGCAGTATCTCAGTCGTGGAATAGGATCCATAGCAGATCCGTGGTAGCAGACACAGTCCAGTCGGCTCACAGTCCAAGATCGCCCCCGAGGCGTGAGGGACGTGGAGACCGACGAGATCTGTACAGAAACCGTGAGCAGTTTGATCACCGACTCGACCACGATGATCGTCGCCGAGTGCCCACGCCTCCCCCAAGGAGTGGGTCATATGCACCTCGGCAACACGATGACAGGCGCCCTCACAGTGGTGGGCGAAGGATTCCAGTCGACCCCCGGGAGCCAGGCTTTGACGCGAGATCCATTCTCGTTCAAGGTTTGGTAGACAGGAACAGAGCACACAGAGATGGCCACGATAGAGATTACCCGACCGGCAGCAGGGTGCATGTTTCGGGTCCCAAGTGTTTTAGCAGAGCCATCAGAGCAGCAGTGATTCCTCGCAACTTCAGGTTGGTGACTGGAGTCAGCAAATTCACTGGTGAGTCCAAGCCTGACACTTGGCTAGAGGACTATCGAGTGGTTGTGCAGATTGGTGGTGGCAATGACGAAGTGGCCATGAAGCACCTGCCTCTGATGTTAGAGGGTACGGCCAGAGCATGGTTGAATCAGTTAGCACCTGGCAGTATTTACAGTTGGGAAGAGCTTGCCCGAGTGTTTGTCAGAACATTTGAGGGTACATGCAAACGACCAGCGGGGCTAACTGAGCTACAGTCTTGTGTGCAGAAGTCGAATGAAACTTTGAGAGATTATATCCAGAGGTGGATCACGTTGCACCACACGGTGGAGAATGTGCCTGATCACCAAGCAGTTTGTGCCTTCAAGGAAGGCGTCAAGTATCGAGAATTGAATTTGAAGTTCAGTCGGACCGGAGATATGTCTCTGAGTCGAATGATGGAAATTGCCACCAAGTATGCTAATGGTGAAGAGGAGGATAGGCTCCGGAGTGGCAAGCACAAAACAGTCGCCCACGAAACCGGGGGAGGGAACTCCAGTCGGAAGCAGAAGCGCAAAGCCGAGCCAGCTGCTCCTGGAGAAACCTTAGCCGTAACTCAAGGAAAGTTCAAGGGGAAGCCCAAAGGGCCATGGAACCCCAAGAAAGTAAAATATCAAGATGGAAATGATGTGTTGGATTTACCATGCCACATTCACATCAAAAAAGATGAGGAGGGTAATCTCATTTACCCGAAACACACCACTCGACAATGTCGGCTCCTAATCCAGCAGTTCCGAGAGAAACAGCCCAAAGAAAAGGAGAAAGAATCGGACAAAGTTGAGGATAAAGAAGAGGACGATGATGGTTACCCCCACGTCAATTCCACTCTGATGATTTTTGCTGATGTTGAGAGCAAGAGTCGACTCAAAGTCATCAACAGAGAAGTGAACATGGCCGCTCCGGCGATGCCCAGTTATTTGAAGTGGTCTCAGACTGCCATTACATTCGACCAGTCTGATCACCCGACACACATAGCCACCCCTGGGAGGCAAGCGTTGGTGGTCGACCCAGTCGTCGAAGGCACTCGGTTGACTAAGGTTCTGATGGATGGTGGCAGTGGCCTGAATATACTGTATGCGGAGACCTTGAAAGGGATGGACATTCCGATGTCCAGACTCAGTGAAAGCAATATGAGTTTCCATGGGGTTATTCCTGGCAAGAAGGCTGAGTCACTCGTCCAGATCGCCCTCGATGTGGTTTTCGGTGATTCCAAGAATTACCGCAAAGAAAGGTTGACGTTTGAAGTCGTCGATTTCCAGAGTGCTTATCATGCTATTCTGGCCAGGCCAGCTTATGCACGTTTCATGGCTCGACCATGTTACGTTTACCTTAAATTGAAGATGTCTGGTCCTAAAGGAGTGATTAACATCACTGGCAATCGGAAGAAGGCAGAAGAGTGCTTACAGAAGGGCTCAAAGATCGCCGATGCACAAATGGCAGTTGTGGAATTACAGGACTATAAACAAAACGCAGATCCGAGTGATTTGTTGCGAGCTAAGAAGCCTCCCACGGATTCAGCATTTCAGTCGTCTGGTGAAACAAAGCCGATACATATTCACCCGACCGATCCCAATGCTGCTCCGACTCACATCTCGACAATACTCGACTCCAAATAGGAAGAAGCGCTCATCCAGTTCCTCCGTGAGAACTGGGACATCTTTGCATGGAAACCTTCTGACATGCCAGGTGTTCCCAGGGGGCTGGCTGAGCACCGTTTGCGAGTCGACCCAAAAGTGAAACCGGTCAAAGAACACCTTCGACGGTCTGTCGTGCAGAAGAGAAAAGCAATCGGTGAAGAAGTGGCTCGACTCTTAGTAGCTGAGTTTATCCGAGAGATTTACCACTCCGAGTGGTTAGCCAATGTTATCATGGTCCCCAAGAAGGTCGACTCACTTCGCATGTGCATTGACTTCAAACATATCAATCGGGCCTGCTCGAAAGATCACTTTCCTCTGCCCCGCATCGATCAAATTGTCGACTCGACTGCAGGGTGTGAGCGCTTGTCCTTTTTGGACGCTTATTCCGGGTATCATCAGATCCGACTGTATGGACCCGATGAGATAAAAACAGCTTTCATCACTCCATTCGGGTGCTTCTGTTATGTCACCATGCCACTGAAGAATGCTGGAGCCACATTCATGAGGATGATTCAGAAGTGTTTACTCACTCAAATCAGTCGGAATGTGGAAGCATACATGGATGACATTGTGGTCAAGTCACGTAAAGGTTCCGACCTGTTGGCTGACCTTGCTGAAACTTTTGCCAACCTCAGAAGGTATGATATCAAGCTTAATCCTTCAAAGTGCACATTCGGAGTTCCGGGCGGAAAATTACTCGGTTTCCTCGTTTCCGAACGAGGGATCGATGCTAACCCAGAGAAAGTTGGTGCCATTCTCTGAATGAAGCGCCCTGTGCGTGTGCACGATGTCCAGAAGCTTACAGGTTGTTTGGCCGCCTTAAGTCGATTCATTTCTCGCCTCGGTGAAAAGGCATTGTCTCTTTACCGACTAATGAAGAAGTCTGATAAGTTCGAGTGGACTCCTGAAGCCGATGCAGCATTTGCAGAGCTCAAAGCCCTGCTTTCCACCCAGCCGGTGCTTGCTGCCCCAATCAGCAAAGAGCCATTACTGCTTTACATTGCAGCCACTGGATAAGTTGTCAGTACAGTACTTACGGTCGAACGGGAAGAGGAAGGAAAAGCCTATAAAGTTCAGCGCCCAGTATATTATGTTTCTGAAGTTTTGACCCCATCAAAGCAAAGATATCCACATTATTAGAAGCTTGTTTATGGGATTTATATGACCACGAAGAAGGTTGCACATTACTTCTCTGACCACTCCATTACAGTCGTCAGGGATGCTCCATTATCAGAGATTCTGAACAATAGAGATGCAATTGGTCGAGTGGCAAAGTGGGCGATTGAACTCCTTCCCTTGGATATTAAGTTTGAGGCAAAGAAAGCTATCAAGTCCCAAGCAATAGCAGATTTCCTCGTCGAGTGGATCGAACAGCAACTGCCGACTCAAATCCACTCGGAGCACTGGACCATGTTCTTTGATGGTTCCAAGATGCTGAATGGTTCTGGTGCTGGGGTGGTACTGGTATCCCCCCGAGGAGACAAGCTCAGATATGTTCTCCAGATTCACTTTGATTCCTCCAATAACGAAGCGGAATATGAAGCACTTTTGTATGGGTTACGTATGGCCATCTCACTCGGCGTCCGTCGCCTCATGGTCTACGGCGACTCAGATTTGGTAGTCAATCAAGTGATGAAGGAGTGGGACGTCAGAAGCCCAGCTATGACTGGTTATTGCAATGCGGTGAGGAAGTTGGAAAAAAAGTTTGAGGGGTTAGAGCTCCATCATATACCCTGACTGAAAAATCAAGCAGCCGATGATTTGGCAAAGATAGGTTCCAAGAGAGAAGCCATTCCCAGCAACGTGTTTTTAGAACACATTCATACACCTTCAGTTCAAGAAGATCCTTTCACTGAAGAGCCCCCACAGCCTAAGAGTGCCACAGATCCGTCTGAAGTCGAAGTCCCAGTCGTGGTCGACCTGATCATGGAGGTTTTGGTCATCACTCCTAACTGGACAGTGCCATACATTGCGTATATCCTTAGGAAGGAACTCCCAGAGGATGAAGAAGAGGCTCGACAGATCGTCCATCGATCCAAAGCCTTCACTGTGGTAAAAGGACATCTGTTCAGGGAAAGCGTAACTGGAGTCAGCCAGAAATGCATAACATCAGAAGAAGGTCGAATGATCCTCAACGACATCCACTCAGGGACCTGTGGTCACCATGCGTCCTCTCGGACCATTGTGGCCAAAGCATACCGAGCTGGATTTTATTGGCCACGAGCAAATGAAATGGCGAAAGATATAGTCGACAAATGTGAAGGCTGCCAATTTTACTCCAATATGTCCCACAAGCCTGCGTCAGCCCTGAAGACTATTCCACTCGTCTGGCCCTTTGCTGTTTGGGGATTGGATATGGTTGGACCCCTGAGGACTGGTAGGAGCGGCTTCACTCATGTGCTTGTAGCAGTTGACAAGTTTACCAAATGGATTGAAGCCAAGCCTATCGAGAATCTTGAGGCCAGTACTGCCGTCAGTTTCATCAGAGAATTGACATTCAGATATGGAGTTCCGCACAACATCATCACTGACAACGGGTCGAACTTTGATTCTGATGAGTTCAGAGCCTTCTGTGCTTCCCAAGGCACACGAGTCGACTATGCTTCAGTCGCCCACCCGCAGTCGAATGGACAAGCAGAAAGAGCAAATGGCTTGATTCTCAAAGGACTGAAACCCCGTCTAATGCGTGATCTCAAGCACACAGCAGGCGCCTGGGTCGATGAACTTCCATCAGTTCTTTGGGATTGAGGACAACTCCCAATCGGTCGACTGGCCGAACTCTGTTCTTTTTGGTTTATGGAGCTGAAGCTGTTCTACCGAGTGACTTGCTTCACAATGCACCCCGAGTCGAGCTCTTCTCTGAAGATGAAGCAGAACAGGCCCGGCAGGACGCAGTCGATCTCCTAGAGGAGGAAACAGAGATGGCGTTAATCCGGTCGACCATTTATCAGCAAGACTTGCGTTGATTCCACGCTAGAAACATGAGGGGCCGAGCCTTTCAAGAGGGAGACTTGGTTCTTCGAGTGGATCAGCAGAAACCACACAAGCTCTCCCCTGCTTGGGAAGGTCCCTTCATTGTCACCAGAGTTCTCCACAATGGAGCATACCATCTTTACAATGTCGAGCATCAGAAAGACGAGCCACGGGCTTGGAACGCGGAGCTGCTCCGCCCCTTTTATACTTGAGTACTCATTTGGATGAGATGTAATAAGAAATACCTTTGTAGTTTGTTTATCAAAGACAAGAGCTTTACAGTCTTCCTAAATGGTTGTTGTTACTTTTGTTTGCGTCTGAAATCCCCCAGTGGGTGACTTTGCCGTGAATCCGTTTCGCCTAAGTTTGAAAAATCCTACCGAGTGATGAGCAAGCCTCTTACTCGGGGGCTTAGCCGCGAATCCGTTTCGCCTAAGTGTGAAAAATCCTACCGAGTGGTCAGCAACCCTCCCACTCGGGGGCTTAGCTGCAGTCCAGTACTCGCCTAAGTGTAAAGAGTCCTACCGAGTGGTGAGCAACCCTCCCACTCAGGGGCTTAGCTGCAGTCCAGTACTCGCCTAAGTGTAAAAAATCCTACCGAGTGGTGAGCAAGCCTCTCACCGGGGGCTTAGCTGCAGTCCAGTACTCGCCTAAGTGTGAAAAATCCTACTGAGTGGTGAACAACCCTCCCATTCGGGGCTTAGTTGCAGTCCAGTATTCGCCTAAGTGTGAAAAATCCTACCGAGTGGTGAGGAACCCTCCCACTCGGGGGCTTAGCTCCAGTCCAGTATTCGCCTAAGTGTGAAAAATCCTACCGAGTGGTGAGCAACCCTCCCACTCGGGGGCTTAGCTGCAGTCCAGTACTTGCCTAAGTGTGAAAAATCCTACCGAGTGGTGAGCAACCCTCCCACTCGGGGGCTTAGCTGCAGTCTAGTACTCGCCTAAGTTTGAAAAATCCTACCGAGTGGTGAGCAACCCTCCCACTCGGGGGCTTAGCTGCAGTCCAGTACTGGCCTAAGTGTGAAAAATCCTACCGAGTGGTGAGCAACCCTCCCACTCGGGGGCTTAGCTGTAGTCTAGTACTCGCCTAAGTTTGAAAAAATCCTACCGAGTGGTGAGCAACCCTCCCACTCGGGGGCTTAGCTGCAGTCCAGTACTCGCCTAAGTGTGAAAAATCCCACCGAGTGGTGAGCAACCCTCCCACTCGGGGGCTTAGCTGTAGTCCAGTACTCGCCTAAGTGTAAAAAATCCTACCGAGTGGTGAGCAAGCCTCTCACTCGGGGGCTTAGCTGCAGTCCAGTACTCGCCTAAGTGTGAAAAATCCTACTGAGTGGTGAGCAACCCTCCCACTCGGGGGCTTAGCTGCAGTCCAGTACTCGCCTAAGTTTGAAACACATCTTTATCCGCAAGGACTACGAGGTGCAGGTCGACTACAACCTTCTCCTCGGAGCTACGCCACAAATACAACGTACGCTCCATCCTCATCCACAAGGACGACGAGGTGGAGGTCGACTACAACCTTCTCCTCGGAGCTACGCCACAAATACAACGTACGCTCCATCCTCATCCGCAAGGACGACGAGGTGCAGGTCAACTACAACCTTCTCCTCGGAGCTACGCCACAAATACAACGTACGCTCCATCCTCATCCGCAAGGACGATGAGGTGCAGGTCAACTACAACCTTCTCCTCGGAGCTACGCCACAAATGCAATGTACGCTCCATCCTCATCCGCAAGGACGACGAGGGGCAGGTCGACTGCAACCTTCTCCTCAGAGCTACGCCACAAGTACAACGTATGCTCCATCCTCATCCGCAAGGACGACGAGGTGCAGGTCGACTGCAACCTTCTCCTCAGAGCTACGCCACAAGTACAACGTACGCTCCATCCTCATCCGCAAGGACGACGAGGTGCAGGTCGACTGCAACCTTCTCCTCGGAACTACGCCACAAGTACAACATACGCTCCATCCTCATCCACAAGGACGATGAGGTGCAGGTCGACTGGAATCTCCTCCTCAGAGCTGCATCTCAAGTTCAAAGATTATTCCGAGTGAAGAACAAAACCCACTCGAAGACAAACGCAAGCATATTTCAAGGTAAACAAAGTTCAGATAAATCCTAAGGTTCCGGACCGCATATCAAAAGTACTCGAGCATCAAGCCCGAAGAAGTTTAAAGATTACACAATCACTTGGCATTCCGAGGCAAATAAAGGTGGAGCATAATGTTTTTTGGTCACTCATCGGGAGAAGGACTGGCTGGGTCGCAGAAACTGTCAAGGTCTATGTTGTCTGCGATGCGAGTGGCAGCATCAAGGAAAGTGTCCATAAAGGACTGGAAAGTGTGCCTTTTTGTGTTAGCAACCTTGAGCTCTGCCAGCTTGTCTTCTTTGACATCCTTGCAGTGCACTCGAACCAGAGACAAGGTGACATCTGCACCGCAGCGAGCAGACGACTTTTTCCATTCTTGCACTCGGTCAGGTATTTGGTTCAGTTGAGCCATCAGAGACTCGAGGTCTTGAGATAGTTCCGCCTGAGGCCAGAGTTCAGCATCAACCCGAGTCATCGCCGCCTTTAGGCGGGCAAGATAAGCAACCGCGCTGTCCATGCGAGATTCCAATCGCAGCACATTCATTGCGATGTCATCTTTGACTTGGCAATTTATGGGGTCGAGACCTGTCTCGACCCGCCCAGTTTCCGCTTCAAAATCTTGGCAAAGCTCTGCACAGTTGAGTAAACGGTGAGTCGACGATATGATCGGGCTTGACAGTCGACCGGAATAAGTCAGTCAATCATCAGTACCTTCAAGTTTTAGGACCAGCTTTGCAGCAAGCTGGCCCAGATAAGACTCCAACTCGCCCTTCCTGGCCTTGAGGCTCCCAAGCTCGTTTGTCAGCTTGTCCTTGTCTTTCTTCAGTCGCTCGACCTCCCGATTGGCGTCAGAAACAGCAGCCTTCAGTTTGGAGTTCTCTTCTTCTAACTTGCCGACTGAAGCAAGCTTCTTGTCAGCAAGCTCCGTCTTTTCTCGCGCTTCCTTCTGTGCAGCTGCAAGATCCTGATCCTTCTTCTCCAAAGCCTGCTTCATTTTCTCTAAAGAAATAACATTCTTCAGACGGGCTTGGAGTTGACGGTTTTCACTACATACATCTGCTCGAGTGGAGTCACTCGGTTCAAAAAATGGAAAGGAAAAGTGCCAGCAGTGAGATAGACAGTTGACGATTGGTTACCTCCCATGGCAGCTACTTCATCACGAGCAGTCTTGAGATTCTTCTTGGCCAATTCCAGATCAAGGTTGAGGCTGATTTGCTGTTTGTTCATTGCAGAAATGAGCCCCAAGATCACATGATTTCTGCAGTATAAGCCATACCAGCTGACTGAGATAAAAAGACATCACAGTGATAGCTACTCTAAGACTACCACCGAATCAAACATTCAACAGCAATCTCGGGGACTACACCCAGTGGGTGCACTTAGCGTGCCCCCACTGGTTTGAATAAACACTCGGCATGGCCTGCCCAGCACGAGAGTAAAAAAAAGTTCTCAGACCATAGTCGACTGCCCGCAGTCAACCACGGTCTCGGGGACTACACCCAGTGGGTGCACTTAGCGTGCCCCCACTAGTTCTGGTTTCATTCGACCTGGTCCGTCTAGACCGAGTGACAAAATTGAGATTCTCAGACCACAGTCGACTGCCCGCAGTCAACTATGGTCTCGGGGACTACACCCAGTGGGTGCACTAAGAGTGCCCCCACTAGTTCAAAGATTCAATTCAAGACGACTCAAATTGCCTCATACAACTTCATAACAGTCACACCCAGTGGGTGATCGGATGAGAAGTATGATCAATCAGGAATCAACTAACCTGGACATTGGTCTGCAGAGTTGCTCCGGCGTTGAAGGCCACCTGACTGGCCTCATGCACCACTTTCATTTGCCCCATCACAAGGTTCAACTGAAGAAGAGCTTCTTTGGCGGCGGCCGGTGGGTCGTCCGGAGTCTGATAAGCAGTGAAAAGCGATGATGGCAGAGCAGTCGGTATTGGCGCAACAGAAGTCTGAGCAGCTGATCCTGATGGGCAATCAGTCGACAACGGGATAGCGAAAGTGACGTTGGTACATGCCGGATCTGTCGATCGCTCGACTGCCGTCTCAGGCATCTCAGTCGACTGAGGAACCTGGACCTCAGGCGTCTTCCCGCTCAGTTCTGCGTCCCTCCTCCTCCTTCCCCTCAGCGGTACTTCTTCTTCATTGTCCGAGAGCACAACAACGTCTCGTGATGCTGCAACAGACACAGAAAGTCAAAGAGATAGCTGACAACAATAAGTCCAAATAAATTCGAGTCGGGCAGACTTACTGGCTTTGGAGGTAGCGGCATTGGCGGTTTCCTCGTCGACTGGAGTCTTGTCGATATCCATATCAGTCGCAGCCGAGGCCGGGCTGTAAAGGTTCAGCATCCACTCGGTCAGTACAAGAGAATCGGTCAGAACAAGAAAATACAGGGAGAACATTTACCCAGAAGCAACAGGAACGTCCATCTTGATTTTAGGCAGGGTCTTCCGTGCCTTCAAAGGATTGATCTTGGGCTGCTTGGTGACCTTCTCAGCCAATTCTGGAGTCGAAGACCGAGCGCGCTTTTGAGATGGAGCGCTCGAGGCCCACAGCCTTGCCGCGCCTGCCCGCGGGATCATGGTGCTACTTGGATCGACGTTCGGAACGAGGTGGTGAGTCGGCTACCTCCTCGTCGTCCGACTCATCGCTCTCATCTTCATCACCGTCGGCTGGTGACTCTCACTCGCCGCTCTCCTCCGCGCTGTCCTCACCTTCATGGTCCTGTTCCAGAGCTTGCTCGCCATTGGGCACTGAGTACATCTCTGTATAAATCTACAAAACAAGGAGCCGAGTGGAAATCAGTCGGATCAACAAACAGTCGGAAAACACATCCAAATTCAATCAAGTGTAGTGGCCAAACCTTGTCTGGCTGGTTGCTTTCGCTGAAAGGTTTGACCCTCCTGGCACCCTGGGGTTGTCCTTGTTCCCGGTGATGCCCCTCAACCACTCGGCCACTGTTTTGGCCTCCACCTCCTCCGGATGAACCCGAGCGGTATCACCAGCCCCGGAGTACATCCACATGGAGTGGTCGCGAGCTTGGAGTGGTTGAATATGTCGACTGAGGAACACCGCCAGCAGATCCATGCCGGTGACACCTTGGTTGATCAGTTGAACTACTCTCTCGACCAACATGCCCGTCTCCGACTTCTCCGCGGCGGTCACTTTCAACGAAGATGGAGTTTGAACATGATCAAGAGAGAAAGGGGGAAGTCCAGTCGACTGGCCTGGAGTCGCAATATCCTGGCAATAGAACCAGGTCGACTGCCAGCCCCTGACCGGCTCAGGAAGAGTCATCGAAGGGAAGGAACTCCTCTTCCTCTTCTGAATACCCAGACCCAATACATCTGGATAACATGGGTTTTCTCGTCGTTCGAGTTCGCTTTCTTCACTGTTTGGGAGCGGATGGTGAAAATGTGCTTGAAAAGACCCCAGTGCGGTCGACACCCCAGAAAATTCTCGCACATGGACACGAATGCGACTAGGTATATGATGGTGTTGGGAGTGAAATGATGGAGTTGAGCCCCGAAGAAATTCAAGAAACCTCGAAAGAAGGGGTGTGGAGGAAGCAAGAAACCGCGGTCAACATGGGTGGCAAGCAGAACACACTCACCCGGTTGCGGCTGTGGCTCCGTTTCCCCCTCCGGCAGCCGCGCGGACCCATGGACGATCAGCCCTGACTTGGCCATATCGTCCAAGTCCTTCTGCTGAAGCGAGGAATGGATCCAATCTCCCTGGATCCAACCCCGCGGCAGCCCCGAGCACGATGAAGATCCCCGATTCGTCTTCTTGCCTTTCGCCGCCCCCGTCGCCTTCTTCGCGCGCTCCAGCGCCGCCGTTTTCTCCTTCCCCATGGCGGCGGAGCGGAGGCGTCGAGAGTGGAGAAGTCGGATGGGGTGAAAGAGCAAGAGGAAGAAGAAAGAGAATGGACACGCACAGTGCGGACGCCTCGGCCTCGCCGCTTTTAAAGGCCCACTTCCAAGTGGCTGACGCGTGGGTCCGGGCGATCCTGTCAAATCCCACAACAGTAGTACACGGGATACGTGGCGAAAAAGGTGGCGCAGAAATCAAAACGTCCGGTTTATCCACTCCGCTTACCACGGCACGCTCCGCCTGGCGCGCTTTCACCGAAATTTCGGATCCCGCGGAATCCGGGATCCTCTGCAACCGATCATGCCAAAGATTTTGCGTCAAAGACAACACTCGGCGGGTGACATTATAAAAACCAATCGGCAATTCCTGAATCGATCAGGGCGACTGAAACGAAGCCGAAGTACCAACACTAGCCTCCATTCAGAGATGAGTTCTTGAGAAAGGCAAGAGTCAAAGCAAGATCAACTTCAACCTTCTTTTCACTCGGACCTCAATCCATTCGGGGGCTAATGATGAGGACATAGACCTAGGGTAGGGTGATAGGCCTGACCTATACATACTACCTAAGGTCCTTGTCCTAGAAGCAAAGAAGTTCAAGAGCAAATAGAGAGGGCTCAATAAAGGTGTCGAGTGCAATCCACTCGACCTACCATTCACTCGGAGATCTTTCCTTATTTAGGTCACTCGACCACTCAACCACTCGACGTGCAGAAGACCTAAAGCCACTCTGCGCAGCAACGGTCGGACGTTTACTCATAGACTTAACGATCATTTATATCACTTTATTATTGACGTTACCTGTAACGCTCTCTCTTTATGTACATTGAATCCTGTGTAACGGAGGGGAGCTGGGGTCCTGGCGCACTCTATATAAGCCACCCCCTCCTCTGAGACAAGGGTTCGCACCCCCTGTAACACACACACGCATATAATCCAGTCGACCGCCTCCGGGCTCCGAGACGTAGGGCTGTTACTTCCTCCGAGAAGGGCCTGAACTGATAAAACTCTTGCGTACAACTTCTCCATAGCTAAGATCTTGCCTCTACATCCCTACCCCCCATTCTACTGTCAGACTTGGAACCACGACATTATCTGCTCCTTACACTCCTCGGCAGAATGGCGTCGTGGAGCGCAAGAACAGAACTCTTGTTGAGATGGCTCGCACTATGCTTGATGAGTACAAGACGCCTCGTCACTTCTGGATTGAGGCAATTTATACTGCGTGCCACATCATCAACAGGGTATATCTTCACAAATTCTTCAAGAAGACTGCCTATGAACTCCTCACTGACAAGAAACCCAATGTGAGTTATTTCAAAGTCTTCGGTGCTAAATGTTGGATTAGAGATCCTCATCACAATGCTAAATTTGCACCAAAAGCACATGAAGGTTTTATGCTTGGTTACGGAAAGGACTCGCACACCTACAGAGTCTTCAACAACGTTCTTCACAAGGTTGTTGAAACTGTAGATGTGCGGTTCGATGAAACTAATGGCTCGCAAAGAGAGCACCTACCCTCTGTGATAGATGAACCAGCACCTGAGGAAACTCTCAATTCAAGGCTACTGAGGATGTCATTCCTACCGAAGAATCTACTGAAGAATTCATTCCAGAACGTGAAGAACGTCGAGCTAATGCACCTGAAGAAAATACTGAAGAAAATGGTGCTAAAGAAAATGCTGATCAAATTCCTCGACGACAACCAGCTCATCCTCGCGTTGCAAAAGAAGTGCAAGTTGAAAAGATCATCGATGACATTGAAGCACCAGGTCCTCTCACACGCTCAAAAGCTTCACATTTATCTAACTTTTGTGGGCACTATGCTTTTGTCTCTATCACAGAGCCCACTAAGGTAGATGAAGCATTTCTGGAGCCTGAGTGGATTCAGGCCATGCAAGAAGAATTACATCAATTCGAGCTCAACAACGTCTAGGAACTGGTCAAACGTCCAGATCCTCGCAAGCACAATATCATTGGCACAAAGTGGATCTACCGCAAGAAGCAAGATGAAAATGGCCTTGTGGTGAGGAATAAGGCACGGCTTGTAGCTCAAGGCTACACACAGGTTGAAGGAATTGATTTTGATGAAACTTTTGGACCTGTTGCTAGACTTGAGGCTATTCGCATATTACTTGCTTATGCTAACCATCATGATATCACTTTATATCAAATGGATGTGAAAAGGGCATTCCTCAATGGTAAGCTTGAGGAAGAAGTATATGTTGCTCAACCCCCAGGTTTTGAAGATCCAAAGAATCCTGACAAAGTCTTCAGACTCAATAAGGCCCTCTATGGCCTCAAGCAGGCCCCTCGGGCGTGGTATGATACTTTGAAGGAATTCCTCATGAAGAAAGGCTTCAAACCCGGTTCACTCGACCCTACTCTTTTCACTAAATCTTATGATGATGAATTGTTTGTCTGCCAAATATATGTTGATGATATTATCTTTGGCTGTACTGACCAACGTTATAGTGATGAATTTGCCTATATAATGAGTGAAGAATATCAAATGTGTATGATGGGAGAATTGAAATTCTTCTTAGGTCTCAAATTCGTCAACAGCGCAATGGCATATTCATATCTCAGGAGAAATACCTCAAGGATGTACTGAGGAAATTCGGCATGCAAGATTGCAAAGGCGTCAAAATTCCGATGCCCACAAATGGCCATCTGTGCACTGATGAAAATGGTATTGACTTCGATCAAAAGGTATACCACTCCATGATTGGTTCTTTATTGTATTTATGTGCATCTAGGCCAGATATTCTGCTTAGTGTTTGCATGTGTGCCCGATTTCAAGCTACACCGAAGGAATCACACCATAAGGCTGTGAAGCATATTCTTCGATATCTAGCTCACACACCAACACTTGGATTATGGTACCCCAAGGGCTTGGCTTTTGATCTCATTGGATATTTTGACTCTGACTATGCTGGTGATCGTGTGGACCGCAAGTCAACATCTAGTACATGTCATTTCCTCGGACGATCTTTGGTCTGTTGGTCCTCGAAGAAACAGAACTGCGTATCACTGTCTACTGCTGAAGCTGAGTACATTGCTACTGGTTCTTGCTGTGCTCAATTGCTGTGGATGAAGCAAACTCTCAAGGACTACGGTGTTAACATGAAGAATGTGCCTCTCTACTGTGACAATGAGAGTTCCATCAAGATTGCTCACAACCCAGTTCAGCACTCGAAGACAAAGCACATTCAGATTCGTCATCATTTTCTTCGTGATCATGTGTTGAAGGGCGACATTTCTATTGAGCATGTGAAGACTGAAGAACAGCTAGCCGATATCTTCACAAAGCCCTTGGATGAGAAGAGATTTAGCAAGTTGCGGTGTGAGCTAAATATCTTAGAATCTTCGAATGTTCTTTGAAAAGGACACTCATCCTAACACTTATGCAAAATTGATGACTTAGATGTGCAACACATGAAGAAACGTCTTTCTTCAATCAATGAAGAATAACACTCTAAGTGTGAAGAAATTAACGAAGAATTTGATTCTCAGAACCCTACGACAATTGTATGCGGTGTCTGAAATCATCATTCTTATACGGTGGGTCACGCCACCACCAAAAGTTGAAAATCTTCAATTTGAGTTTTTCCTCAGTTTTTGAAATTCCCCAGTTGTTCATTTTCTTCAACTTTGCATTGTCTTCACTGTTTCCGTCATTTTTCTTCATTGGCTATATATATATATATATATATATGAGTTTATGTCCTCTACAGCACTCACTTATGGCTAATTCTTTAAGTTGGTTTTTCTGCTAAGTGAATGTGATCGGACCCTTCCCCCTCTATGCTATACTCAACCCAATCTATTCACAAATTCTTCATGTGCATTCTATTTGAAACTCGTTGAAAATCTTCACTGCGTCCTTGTCAGCTGAAGAACTTGCGAACGGAACTTTAAAACTTATCTTATCCAAATTTTCGGCTTTGCCGCTCAAACCGTTCCACATCCCACGTTAATACTTATCTATTCACCCACGATCTCACACGATCGCCACCTCTCAGTACGTGGGTGACACATGTCAAGTGAATGAGAAGGGTCAGGGGCACGTTCGTCCAAAATCTTCGGGCGAACAGTTTTTCACCGTGGCTATAAATACCCCTCTCCCCTTCCTCACTTCCTTTACTCTGCTCGACCTCTCTCCAGCTCGAGTTTCTCAAAACCCTAGCGCCTCCCTACTTCATCATCGCCGGTGAGGAAGAGCTTCACTGCCTCGACCTCATCGCCGACGTACTCGCGCCGGCCGTGGATTTCTTCCCTCCGCCGCCGCCGTAGCTGTCTTCCTCCGCCGAGTTAGGGCATTGAAGATCTGCACAGACGAACTTCTCACCTCTACCTCACAGTTCGTCGTGTTCTTCGTCCAGGGTAATTAAAAGTCACTTTTACTGCCCTCTTTGATTCAAATGATTTTTAAAAAATCTTCAAGGGTGTTTATTCTTCAAATCCTCACACACTAAACACCTCACATGTCATCTGTTCTTGATTCATTTCTCTAAGCTTTAATTTTTCTTCAAGATTCCTCAATTGTGTGGATCTTCGATCTATACAACTCTGGAACCTAAGACAAAGAACGCTTAGTGAAATTCTTCAAGACTCATCTGGTCAAATTCCTCAAACTTGTTCTTTTTGAAAAACCTCCTGAGAACGCATGTGACCTCTCCAAATTCCTCGCAACTATACTTTGTTCACAGGTACTCATGTCCGCTGCTGAATCTCTAGGTTCTCATCAACTTAACTCATTTGCAGCGTTCCTGGAAGAAAAGTTGCATACTTCTTCAGAGAATTCAATTGTTCAAATTCCTCATCTGAAGAAAATGGCTGATGGAAAGAAGCCACAGAAAGGAGGAAAGAGGCCTGAGGTCAACACTGCATTTGAAATCCCTGAGGACATCTATGCTGGGTACTGCACACCCCCTGAGGAAGATAAAAATCAGCGTAAGGTGCGCATTCAGAAGATAGAGAGGAGATGGGCAAGAGAGTGGAGGGAGTACATGTATGTGACTCCCAAGTACATGAAGAAATTCGCACTCAATCCTCCATGCCCAAGACCTCCGTTGGCACCTGGCCAAGAAGCTGATCCCACCAGCCTCAAGCGTGGTGAGGATTATCCTGATGAACGGGCCAAGCGCTAGGCCAAGTTGGCCAAATAGGCAAAAGAAGCAGTGAGGAAATTCAACGAAGACTCTGCTGTTGCTGCTGCTGAGGCCTCTGTCAAGCCTAAGAAGGCCATGTCAAAGAAGCATGCGCACAAGCCAAGTGCTTCACCTTCAATGCCCTCAAGGCCAAGTTCCTCAGCAATGCCCGCACGGCCAGTTCCTCACGCTGCTACTGATCCTCCAAAGTCCTCAGCTGCTCCGACAAAATCCTCAGCACATGTGCATCTCGCCACGTGCCAAAGGACGACAGGCATCTCTATTGCCTCAGGAGCTTCTGCAAGTTCCTTAGCTGCACCAAATTCCTCAGCTGGCCCCTCTCTGCTGAAGAAGAAGACTACTGCTGGACGAGGTCCTCGACCAAGTCCTCACAAGAAGCAGGTCGCCTTCCAAGTACCGTCTGAAGAAGATGAAGCTGATGATGATGAACTTGCTGAAATCATCAGAGATAGGCAAGTCAGGGCCGCTAGAGCCAAGGGCACAAATGTGCCTCTGCTTTTGGATCCAAAGTTGATCCTCGATTACATTGATCTCTGGCACAAGGACCGAAACACTCCTATGCCTGACTTCAAGCTGACTCCTGGCCAAAATCATATGCTGACTGCCTTCATCCTAGAAGAGAAATGGAAATTTGAGAAGACCAGGCAGAACAAGAAAGCGCAGTACAGGAAGGAGAAATTCCTAAAGAACAACGTTGTCTCTATGACAACTGATGATCTTGTGAAGATCCAGTCTGAAATCAAAGTCCTCAGCGATGATTTCAATGCTTACTATGCTGATTGGCAAGGAGCCAAGGTCAGGTTTGTTAAACTGACTGAGAAGTTCACCTCCAATGTTGCAGCCCCATCGCAACAAGAAATTCCTCAGACTGAAGCATCTGCTCAGCCAACTGAAGAACATGCCAGCACCGCTGATGACATTCAGGCTGCTGAAGAAAATGTGAGTTCCAGGGCTGATGACTGCATTCCAGCCGCTGATGAAATTGCCAGGGCATCCACTAGTGGTGCGCCTGAAGAAAATGAAGAGGTCAGGGCAACTGCATCAGTTGTGCCTGAAGAAAATCAACCACATTCCTCTGCTCCTCCTGCGCCTACCCCAACTCCAATTCTTCCATCTGCATCAGATGTGAAGAAGACCAAGGCTGCAGAGCATGCAGCAGTGAAGAAAAGGAAAGCATCAGCTTCATCAGATTCTTCAGCTCCGATGAAGATGAAGAAATTGACCAGCTCAGTTGCAAACCCCATTGATGTTGTTCCGATCTCAACCATGCCATCAAAGGACCTTGTTCCTTTTGATGAAGAATATGTGATCCCTAGCGGATCTGATGAAGAAAATCCTTCTGCTGCTTCGTCAGAGCAGATGGATGAAGAAATTGAAGTGGATGAAATCCCTTCAACTCCAGCTGTTTCCTCGCCTATGCCTCAGTTTACTGCTGAAGAGGCCGGCGTTGAAGAAATAGAAGATGAAGACATGGACATTGGCTGTACCACACTAGTGATGAATGATGACGTTTGGGAAAGTCAGCACCCCAACTCTCCACTCTTCACACCTTTACAGCAAATTCCTCAGTCCCCTGTTGCTACTGAAGTACAAATGGGATCTGAAGAACCTCGTGCAACCCCATCTGTCCATGAAGAAATTCCAGCCACTAGTGCTGAAGAAAATGTACATGAAGAATTGAAGACCCAGGCTGTCACTGGAGTAGAAGCTGAAATTCCTCAGCCTGAAGAACCTGAGATTGCGATTCCTGAGGTGATAATGCAATTGACTGACACTCCTCAGCCCAAGCCAAAGGATCCATTCTCAAAGAAGCAGAAATTCAAGGCTGATGATTTCTTTGGCGAGCACGTGTTCTTCACTGACTACAATCCCTATGATTCTGCTCGTCTTAGAAGGAAGCGCTTCTGGACCGCCAGCCAGGCCAACTTCTATTCTTCACTGCTCTTCAACAAGGACAAAGTCTTCGACCACGAGCATATTCCTCATGTGGACATGGAATCACTGCCATGCTTCACTCCTGTCCTCAGTGTGCTTCATGACACAGGCCTCCTCAACTTTTGCACAGACATAGTTGATTGGAATGAAGAACTCATTCTTCAATTCTACGCAACTTTGCACATCACAGGAGATCCTGACGATGTGAACTCCTGGGTTTTGGACTGGATGACTGAAAATACTCACTATAAGGCACCGGCCACTGAATTACTTCACGCCCTGCCCATCAGTTCTCCACCTGAAGGAGCTCGTTGCATGTACCAAGAACCTGAGCTTACTGATCACTATATGCAAGTGCTGATGAAGCCATTGAAACCAGGTCAAGCCTCAAGGACAAAATTCCTCATGAAGGAATTGCAGTATGTACCAAGGACAGTCTATCGCATTCTGACGAAGACTATGAGTCCAATCAAAGGCCACGACTCATCTGATGAGGAAATTGTTGGCATCATGAAGAATCTGGTTTTCAACATCATTCATGGCATTCCTGTCAATTATCACGATTTCTTCATGAGGACTCTGGCAAATGTTGCACTTTCACCGTTTGAGCTGAAGCCTTATGCACCGTGGATTATGAGATTCATCAGAACAAGGTCTTCACTCAACTACAAAGCTGATTTTCAGAATCACCTCAGCTACTTGCCCCCGATTGAAGTCCTCAAGCGGACCTATTCCTCAGCTGATGAAAAGGGCAAGGCACCAGCTGTTATAGATGAAGGCATTCGTCCATTGGATGGTCAATTTCGCAAGGCTGCATCTTATTCCACCAATGATGACTCTGCCACTCATGATTCTGCTGCCCATGCCTCCAAGCCAAATCCTCAAGCTACTGCTCCTCGTGTGATGACTGACCGTGAACTTATGCTAAGTCTTCACCAGAAGGTGGATCGAAACCATAAATGGGTTAAGCGTCAGTTTGGTTCAATTCTTCACAACATGACTGCTACACCCATGAAGTCTTCGGTCGCACCTGGGCTGTTCTGTCTCACATTTACATCGAAGAAGATCTGAAGAACATGGGTCTCAAGGAGGACTTTGACTGGTCTGCACCTCCACCGAAGAAATACAAGAAGGCCAAGGTTCCTTCCTTGGTGGCCAGCTCCTATTCTTCATTGCGCGAAACTGATGAGCATGAAGACTTGGACGACACTGCGGCAGGCCCTACATCAACAAACGACCCCAACAACGCTAGCGCTCCTCCATCATCATGATATTCTTCAGGGGCGTTAGTCCTCATTTTTCAATCATTTTGGTCATTCGATGACAAAGGGGGAGAAAGTTGAGTTAGTCTTCAAGCGGGTCTATCTTATATGGGCGTTTTTTTCTTAAGTTACAACTCTCGTTCTTCTGATGACTTTGCTGGATCGAGTTGTAAGCTTAAACTCTATGGTGACCTGATACTTTTGTTGTGTTCTTCTGCATGCTTATTCCTCGCTAATGTTAATGCACGCATGCTGAATTACATCAGTCACCATATTTCATCATGCATTTCAAATTCTTCATATTATATGTCAAATGCGTGTATGAATTGCAAGATATAGGGGGAGATCTCCATGATTCTACTCTTCAAGTGTGCATTGCTTCAAGAGCAAATTCCTCACTATGCACATCTTCAGGGGGAGTTCTTCTATATCTTGCAATCAAATTCCTCAATATCAGTATTTACACTTCATATGATTATCCCCGTTGAAAACTTAACCTATATGGTCATCAATCACCAAAAAGGGGAGATTGTAAGTGCATCTAGTGCCCCTTAGTGATTTTGGTGTATTGAAGACTTATAGGTTAAGGGACTAATGCGTTTGTGAGTGTACACAGGTCTATAAGTCTATGAGGAGTTTGATAATTACAGAGATAGTCGACCCCTAAAAATGAAGTTCTTCGACTGAAGACTTTGGTATTCTGAAGACTTTGAAAGTGAAGAAATTGGTGTAACCTTGAAGACTTGGTATTCATTTGAGGAACATGAAGCGTGAAGACTTTTGTTTTCGTAGTTTCATTTTCTCTTTCTTGAGTCATAGGAAACACCGTACTGTTAAAGGGGGTCGAGGAAATACTAAGGAAAAATTTCCAAGTGATGCTCAACTCAAAATCCTACACCTACCAATCCCTTCGAGTGAAGCCATTGGAAATCTCATATAGTTCAGTCATATTCTTCAGTGACAGAGACGAAGTTCTTCTGTTCTCTGAGGAATTTGTTCTGACTGAGGAGTTAGGAATTCGCCAGTGCGGATTGCCTACAATGTGAGGAACATGATAGCCCTGAGGAATTAGACACTCAAAATTCCGACCGTTGCTGTGCTACGCGCCAGCTGTCCCAAAATATCTTCCCACCTAACGGTCATATCATTGAAGGGCATTTATGTCTTATCATGTCGGGCTGCTCCCTAGGCTATAAATAGCCGCCCCCTACAACCACTAGCTGGTTGGCTGCTCCGAGAGAAACTGACATTTGTCATTTGAGAGCATCCCATCATCCGAGGACTTTGAGCGAAAATCATCAAGTGAGGAAAACCCAAACCCAAACACCTACAAACCCAAAGTGATTGAGCATCACTGAAGAGATTGATCCTGCGTGGATCCGACGCTTGTTACCTTTGAAGATTGTGCTTCTTCCAGACGGTTAGGCGTCATGGTCTATAGCATCCAAGAGGAATTGTGGATCGCCGAGTGACCGAGTTTGTGAAGGTTCGGAAGTCACCTGAAGACTTACCACGAGTGTTTGGACGAGGTCTGTGTGACCTTAGTTCAAGGAGAATACGGTGAGGACTGTGTGTCCGGGACTGTGTGTCCTCAGGTTTAAATACCTATCCGCTCCAACCAGATGTACAACTGAGACAACAGTTGGAACTGGTCTACCAAATCATTGTCTTCACCAAGCTTACTGGTTCTATTTCCTCAACTCTTTCATTTCCTCATTACTATGTTGTGTGCTTGTCATATCTGTGTTTGAAGACTTTGACAGAAGACTTTCTCAATTTCCTCAGTTCAATTTCTTCAGTCTGTTTGTCTTCATCCTGTGCTATCCTGTGTTTACGCTTTCTGTACTCTGTGTTTGTCTTCATTTCATCATGATGACCATGCCTATGTTCTGCTATGCTTACTCTTGAGTACTTATTCCGCTGCAAGTAGTTCTTCGCTAAGGAATTTCCTCGCCCGCAAATTCCTCAGTGAAGAATTCATAAAAATCGCCTATTCACCCCCCCCCCTCTCTAGTCGATATAACGCACTTTCAATGGGGTGGATCATGAAATCCCTCAGGCTAATGAAGAAGAAGATACCCATTCTGCTGCTACCACAGAGCAAATGGATGAAGAAATTGAGGTTGATGCTGATGTATCAGTGCCTCAAGATACTACTCAAAGTCCTTAGTGAACTCTGCTGATTGAAGAAAATGAAGAGGAAGTGGATATTGATGGCGAGACAACTTCTCCAATCCATGACGAATATTGGGAAGCAGCTCACCCAAATTCGCCCCTCACCACTCCCCTCACAAAAGAGCCTCAGTCGCCTCAGCGCACTGAAGAAATTCCTACTGGCTCTGAAGAACAACAACCATCGCTCCACAACATTACTGAAGAAATTCCAGCTGCAACAGTTGAAGACATTGCTCAAGATGACCCTGATGTTGATGTCATCAATGCATCTCCTCCACGTGCAGACTCAATCCCCTCAACAGATACTGACACAGTCCCAACTGCTATAGCTGAGGAAGTTTCTCGTGCTCCGTCAGCGATCCAAATGACTCAACTGGGTCTCCACGACCAGTACTTGATGTCAGAAAGAAAAAGGCAAAATCTTCAACCTTCCCCGCGATGACCAAGATTGGAAAAGCCCTCAAGGACCAAAATTTGATAGCGTCAGATTATTTGAAAAGAATAATTTCTTCATTGGCGAGTCACCTTATGACTCGACCAAACTTAGGCGTTTAAGGTTCTGGACAAAGACACATATGAACTTCTATGCCTCACTGCTATTTGATGAGAAGAAGGTATTCCAGCATCGTCATATTCCTCATGTGGATATGGAATCAATTCCCTGTTTCCGGCCAGTTTTGGCTGTTCTTCATGATGCTGGTCTGCTGAATTTCTACACTGATGTCTGCGATTAGAATGAAGAACAGATTCTTCAATTCTATGCAACTGTGCATTTCTCTAGCAATGCTGATGACACAACAACTTGGGCTCTGGACTGGATGAGTGAAGATACTCACTTCAAAGCACCAATAGATGAATTGCTTCGTGCTATTCCAGTGGATCCACCCAAAGAAGGAGCTAAGAAAATTTATGAAGAACCTGAGCTGCCTAATCACCTGATGCAAGTGCTGATGCCTATGGCTGAAGGAAATGCTCCAAGGACGACCTTCCTAGTGAAGGATTTGCTATATGTGCCGAAGACTGTGTACTGCATTCTGGCAAAGACACTCAGTCCAATCAATGGCCACAATTCCAACACAGAAGTAGTTGTGGGGGTTATGAAGAACTTGTTATTCCACACCATTCATGGAAATCCTATCAACATACATGATTTCTTCCTGAGGACTTTGGTCACTGTTGCTCAGTCTCCATTTGAATTGAAGCAGTACGCACCATGGATTATGAGATTCATCAGATCTCGGTCTTCAATCCACTACAAGGCTGATAGTCAGAACCACTTGAGTTATTTGCCTGAAGTTGAAATTCTTCAAAGCACATTGTCCACAGTACTTGGCAAAGGCAAGAGCGTCATTGATGAAGGATTTCGTCCCCTTGATGGACAATTTCGTCAACCTATTTCTAGCTCCATAGCTGATGAATCTGCAAGCCAAGATACTGCAGCTAAAGCTTCAAGGCCATCGTCTTCACTAGAAGCACCACGTGTCATGACTGACCGTAGCTGCTCATAAGTCTTCATCAGAAAGTTGACAAGAATCACCACTGGGTTAAGCGTTAGTTTGCTGCTATATAAGCCAACATGATTGTGATGCATAACACAGTGCGCAAGAATAGATACTATATCCATGAGATATTTGATCGCATCTGGGCCACACTTTCACATCTCAAATCATCTAAAGAACTTGTTGTTGAAGATTTTCAAATGAACTTTGACTGGGCTGAATCGCCAAGGAAGAAGTTCAAGAAAACTCAAGTTCCTACTCTGATGCCGAGCTCAGAGTCTTCATCACGCTCCACTGATGAATTTGAAGCTGTTGAAGACACTACTGCTGGTCCTTCTGCACCGCACGGCCCCAGCAACGTTGGCGCTCCGTCGACCTCTCCATGATGTTTTTCTTCATGGGCGCTAGTTCTCAAATTCCTCACCTTTTGGTCATTTGATGACAAAGGGGGAGAAGTTTGAGTTAGTCTTCAAGTGGGTCATTATATGGGTTGTTTTTGCTTAAGTTGTAACTCTTGAACTTTTCTGGATGTGCTCTTGATGGGTTGTAACTTAATACCTGTTGGTTGCCTGACTCTATGCTTCATTTGACGCACATGCTTTATTCTTCAATATATATCTGCTCGGCATGCCCAATTTCATCAGACACCAATTTTTGTCATGCATTCATATTCTTCAAATATCTTATGACCATGCATGATTGGATTCCAATATATAGGGGGATATCTCCACAAATTCAACGTGCCATGTGCATTTGCAAAACAAAACAAACTCTTCATATGCACATCTTCAGGGAGAGTTCCTCAATATCTTGTAACCAATTTCCTCAAACTCTGTTATTACACTTAAATTACTTTTACTCCCATTGTAACCTAACCAATTTGTCATCAAATTACTTTTACTCCCATTGTAACCTAACCAATTTGTCATCAATCACCAAAGGGGGGATTGTAAGTGCATCAAGTGCCCCCTTAGTGGTTTTGGAGTATTGACGACAAATAGGTTGAGAAACTAATGAGTTTGTGAGTATACACAAGAGACAGATGTTGGAAATATGCCCTAGAGGCAATAATAAAATGGTCATTATTGTATTTCCTTATTCATGATAATTGTCTATTGTTCATGCTATAATTGTATTAATTGGAAACCGTAATGCATGTGTGAATACATAGACCATAATATGTCCCTAGTAAGCCTCTAGTTGACTAGCTCGTTGATCAATAGATGGTTATGGTTTCCTGACCATGGACATTGGATGTCATTGATAACGGGATCACATCATTAGGAGAATGATGTGATGGACAAGACCCAATCCTAAGCATAGCACAAGATCGTGTAGTTCGTTTGCTAAGAGCTTTTCTAATGTCAAGTATCATTTCCTTAGACCATGAGATTGTGCAACTCCCGGATACCGTAGGAATGCTTTGGGTGTATCAAATGTCACAACGTAACTGGGTGACTATAAAGGTGCACTACAGGTAGCTCCGAAAGTATCTGTTGAGTTGGCACAAATCGAGACTGGGATTTGTCACTCCGTATGACGGAGAGGTATATCTGGGCCCACTCGGTAATGCATCATCATAATGAGATCAGTGTGACTAATGAGTTAGCCACGGGATCATGCGTTACGGAACGAGTAAAGAGACTTGCCGGTAACGAGATTGAACAAGGTATAGGGATACCGACGATCGAATCTCGGGCAAGTGACATACCGATTGACAAAGGGAATTGTATACGGGATTGATTGAATCCCCGACATCGTGGTTCATCCGATGAGATCATCGTGGAACATGTGGGAGCCAACATGGGTATCCAGATCCCGCTGTTGGTTATTGGCTAGAGAACGTCTCGGTCATGTCTGCATGGTTCCCGAACCCATAGGGTCTACACACTTAAGGTTCGATGACCCTAGGGTTATAGGGAATAGATGTACGTGGTTATCGAATGTTGTTTGGAGTCCCGGATGAGATCCAGGACGTCACGAGGAGTTCCGGAATGGTCCGGAGGTAAAGATTTATATATGGGAAGTCCCGTTTTGGACACCGGAAGTGTTCTTGGCATTATCGGTAACGTACCGGGACCACCTGAAGGGTTCGGGGGTCCACCGGGAGGGGCCACCAACCCCGGAGGCCTGCGTGGGCCAAGTGTGGGAAGGGACCAGGCCCTAGGTGGGCTGGTGCGCCTCCCACAAGAGGCCCAAGGCGCAGGGAAGGGGGGAAGGGGGAAAACCCTAGGCTTAGATGGGCCTAAGGCCCACCTAGGGTGCGCCCCCCTCTCTCCCCCTCTGGCCGCCCCCCAGATGCATCTAGGGCTGGCCGCCACCCCTAGGGGGGAACCCTAGATGGGGGCGCAGCCCCTCCCCTTCCCCTATATATAGTGGGGTTTTTGGGGCTGCCATAGACACGAGTCTCCTTCTCTCTTGGCGCAGCCCTACCCCTCTCCCTCCTCATCTCTCGCAGTGCTTGGCGAAGCCCTGCTGGAGTGCCACGCTACTCCACCACCACCACGCCGTCGTGCTGCTGCTGGACGGAGTCTTCCCCAACCTCTCCCTCTCCCTTGCTGGATCAAGGCGCGGGAGACGTCACCGGGCTGCACTTGTGTTGAACGCGGAGGCACCGTTGTTCGGTGCTTAGATCGGATTCGGCCGCGATCTGAATCGCTTCGTGTACGACTCCACCGACCGCGTTCTTGCAACGCTTCCACATCACGATCTTCAAGGGTATGAAGATGCACTCCCCTCTCTCTCGTTGCTAGTTACTCCATAGATTGATCTTGGTGATGCGTAGAAAATTTTAATTTCTGCTACGTTCCCCAACAGTGGCATCATGAGCTAGGTCTATGCGTAGATTCTATGCAGGAGTAGAACAGAAAGTAGTTGTGGGCGATGATTTGTTCAATTTGCTTACCGTTACTAGTCTTATCTTGATTCGGCGGCATTGTGGGATGAAGCGGCCCGGACCGACCTTACACGTACTCTTACGTGAGACAGGTTCCACCGACTGACATGCACTTGATGCATAAGGTGGCTAGCGGGTGTCTGTCTCTCCCACTTTAGTCGGATCGGATTCGATGAAGAGGGTCCTTATGAAGGGTAAATAGCAATTGTCATATCACCGTTGTGGATTTTGCGTAGGTAAGAAACGTTCTTGCTAGAAACCCATAGCAGCCACGTAAAACATGCAACAACAATTAGAGGACATCTAACTTGTTTTTGCAGGGTATGCTATGTGATGTGATATGGCCAAAAGGATGTGATGAATTATACATATGTGATGTATGAGATTGATCATGTTCTTGTAATAGGAATCACGACTTGCATGTCGATGAGTATGACAACCGGCAGGAGCCATAGGAGTTGTCTTAATTTATTGTATGACCTGCGTGTCAATGAAAAACACCATGTAATTACTTTACTTTATTGCTAACCGTTAGCCATAGTAGTAGAAGTAATAGTTGGCGAGACAACTTCATGAAGACACGATGATGGAGATCATGATGATGGAGATCATGGTGTCATGCCGGTGACGAAGATGGAGATCAAAGGCGCAAGATGATATTGGCCATATCATGTCACTTTATGATTTGCATGTGATGTTTATCATGTTTACATCTTATTTGCTCAGAAAGACGCTAGCATAAATAAGATGATCCCTCACTAAAATTTCAAGAAAAGTGTTCCCCCTAACTGTGCACCGTTGCGAAGGATCGTTGTTTCGAAGCACCACGTGATGATCGGGTGTGATATATTCTAACATTCGCATACAACGGGTGTAAGCCAGATTTACACATGCGAAACACTTAGGTTGACTTGACGAGCCTAGCATGTACAGACAAGGCCTTGGAACACAAGAGACCAAAAGGTCGAACATGAGTCGTATAGTAGATACGATCAACATGAAGATGTTCACCGATGATGACTAGTCCGTCTCACGTGATGATCGGACACGGTCTAGTCGATTCAGGTCATGTTCACTTAGATGACTAGAGGGATGTCTATCTAAGTGGGAGTTCATTAAATAATCAGATGAACTTAATTATCATGAACATAGTCAAAAGGTCTTTGCAAATTATGTCGTAGCTTACGCTTTAGTTCTACTGTTTAAGATATGTTCCTAGAGAAAATTTAGTTGAAAGTTGATAGTAGAAATTATGCGGACTGGGTCCGTAAACTGAGGATTATCCTCGTTGCTGCGCAGAAGGCTTATGTCCTTAATGCACCGCTCGGTGTGCTGAACCTCGAGCGTCGTCTGTAGATGTTACGAAACATCTGACATACACGTTTTGATGACTACGTGATAGTTCAGTGCGTAATGCTAATGGTTTAGAATTGAGGCGCCAAAGACGTTTTTGAAACGTCGCAGAACATATGAGATGTTCCAAAGACTGAAATTGTGATTTCAGACTAGTGCCCACGTCAAGAGGTATGAGACCTGTGACAAGTTTCTTAAGCCTGCAAACTAAGGGAGAAAAGCTCAATCGTTGAGCATGTGCTCAGATTGTCTGAGTACTACAATCGCTTGAATCGAGTGGGAGTTAATCTTCCAGATGAGATAGTGATGGTTCTCCATAGTCACTGCCACCAAGCTATTAGAGCTTCGTGATGAACTATAACATATCAGGGATAGACATGATGATCCTTGAGCAATTCGCGATGTTTGACACCGCGAAAGTAGAAATCGAGTAGGAGCATCAATTGTTGATGGTTAGTAAAACCACTAGTTTTAAGAAGGGCAAGGGAAAGAAGGGATACTTCATGAAACGGAAAATAAGTTGCTGCTCTAGTGAAGAAACCCAAGGTTGAACCCAAACCCGAGACTAAGTGCTTCTGTAATGAGGGGAACGGTCACTGAAGCAGAACTACCCTAGATACTTGGTAGATGAGAAGGCTGGCAAGGTCGACAGAAGTATTTTGGATATACGTTATATTAATGTGTACTCTACTAGTACTCCTAGTAGCACCAGGGTAATAAATACCGGTTCGGTTGCTAAGTGTTAGTAACTCGAAATAAAAGGCTACAGAGACTAGCTAAAGGTGAGATGACGATATGTTGGAAGTGTTTCCAAGGTTGATGTGATCAAACATCGCACGCTCCCTCTACCATCGAGATTGGTGTTAAACCTAAATAATTGTTATTTGGTGTTTGCGTTGAGCATAGACATGATTGGATTATGTTTATTGCAATACGGTTATTCATTTAAGGAGAATAATGGTTACTCTGTTTATTTGAATAATACCTTCAATGGTCTTGCACCTAAAATGAATGGTTTATTGAATCTCGATCGTAGTGATACACATGTTCATGCCAAAAGATATAAGACAATAATGATAGTACCACATACTTGTGGCACTGCCATTTGAGTCATATTGGTATAAAACGCATGAAGAAGCTCCATGTTGATGAATCTTTGGACTCACTCGTTTTTGAAAAGATTGAGACATGCGAACCATGTCTATTGGTAGATATGCATGAAGAAACTCCATACAGATGGATCATTTGGACTCACTTGATTTTGAATCACTTGAGACATGCAAATCATACCACATGGGCAAGGTGACTGAAAGGCCTCTTTTTCAGTAAGATGGAACAAGAAAGTAACTTGTTGGAAGTAATACATTTTGATGTGTGCAGTCCAATGAGTGCTGAGGCACGCAGTGGATATCATTATGTTCTTACTTCACAGATGATTTGAGTAGATGCTAATTATATTTACTTGATGAAACACAAGTCTGAATTATTGAAAGGTTTAAGTAATTTCAGAGTGAAGTTGAAGATCGTCGTGACAAGAGGATAAAATGTCCATGATATGATCATAGAGATGAATATCTGAGTTACGAGTTTGGCACACAATTAAGACATTGTGGAAATTGTTTCACAACTAATACCGCCTGGAACACCATAGTGTGATGGTGTGTCCGAACATCATAACTGCACCCTATTGGATATCGTGCATACCATGATGTCTCTTATCGAATTACCACTATCGTTTATGGGTTAGGCATTAGAGACAACCGCATTCACTTTAAATAGGGCACCACACAATTCCGTTGAGACGACACCGTATGAACCGTGGTTTAGAAAAACCTAAGCTGTCGTTTCTTAAAAGTTTGGGGCTACGACGCTTATGTGAAAAAGTTTCAGGCTGATAAGCTCGAACCCAAAGCGGATAAATGCATCTTCATAGAATACCCAAAATAGTTGGGTATACCTCCTATTTCAGATCCGGAAGCAAAGTGATTGTTTCTAGAAACGGGTCCTTTCTCGAGGAAAAGTTTCTCTCGAAAGAATTGAGTGGGAGGATGGTGGAGACTTGATGAGGTTATTGAACAGTCACTTCAACTAGTGTGTAGCAGGGCACAGGAAGTTGTTCCTATGGCACCTACACCAATTGAAGTGGAAGCTTATGATAGTGATCATGAAACTTCGGATCAAGTCACTACCAAACCTCGTAGGTCGAGAAGGATGCGTACTACTTCAAAGTGGTACGTAATCCTGTCTTGGAAGTCATGTTGCTAGACAACAATGAACCTACGAGCTATGAAGAAGCGATGGTGGGCCCGGATTCCGACGAATGGCTCGAGGCCATAAAATCCGAGAGAGGATCCATGTATAAAAACAAAGTATAGACTTTGGAAGAACTACTTGATGGTCGTAAGGCTGTTGGGTGCAGATGGATTTTAAAAGGAAGACGGACAATGATGGTAAGTGTCACCATTAAGAAAGCTCGACTTGTCGTTAAGATGTTTCCCGACAAGTTCAAGGAGTTGACTGCGATGAGACTTTCTCACTCGTAGCGATGCTAAGAGTCTGTTGGAATTATATTAGCAGTTACTGCATTATTTATGAAATCTTGCAGGTAGGATGTCAAAACATTGTTTCCTCGACGATTTTCTTGAGGAAAGGTTGTATGTGATACAACCAGAAGGTTTTGTCAATCCTGAAATATGCTAACAAGTATGCAAAACTCCAGCAATCCTTCTAAGGACTGGAGTAAGCATCTCGGAGTTGGAATGTATGCTTTGATGAGATGATCAAAGATTTTGGGTTTATACAAAGTTTATGAGAAACTTGTAATTCCAAAGAAATGAGTGGGAGCACTATAGAATTTTTGATGAGTATATGTTGTTAACATATTGTTGATCAGAAATGATGTAGAATTTCTGGAAAGCATATAGGGTTATTTGAAAAGTGTTTTTCAATGGAAAACCTGGATTAAGCTACTTGAACATTGAGCATCAAGATCTCTAAGGATAGATCAAAAACGCTTAATAGTACTTTCAAATGAATACATACCGTGACAAGATTTTGAAGGAGTTCAAAATAGATCAGCAAAGAAGGAGTTCTTGGCTGTGTTACAAGGTGTGAGTATTGAGTAAGACTCAAGACCTGACCACGGCAGAAGAGAGAGAAAGGACGAAGGTCGTCCCCTATGCTTTAGACGTAGGCTCTACAGTATGCTATGCTGTGTACCGCACCTGAAGTGTGCCTTGCCCTGAGTCAGTCAAGGGGTACAAGAGTGATCCAGGAATGGATCACATGACAGCGGTCGAACTTATCCTTAGTAACTAGTGGACTAAGGAATTTTCTCGATTATGGAGGTGGTAAAAGAGTTCGTCGTAAAGGGTTACGTCGATGCAAACTTTGACACTAATCCGGATGACTCTGAGTAGTAAACCGGATTCGTATAGTAGAGCAGTTATTTGGAATAGCTCCAAGTAGCGCGTGGTAGCTGCATCTACAAGATGACATAGAGATTTGTAAAGCACACACGGATCTGAAAGGTTCAGACCCGTTGACTAATAACCTCTCTCACAAGCGAGATATGAACAAACCCCATGGGTGTTGGATTCATTACAATCACATAGTGATGTGAACTAGATCATTGACTCTAGTGCAAGTGGGAGACTGTTGGAAATATGCCCTAGAGGCAATAATAAAATGGTCATTATTGTATTTCCTTGTTCATGATAATTGTCTATTGTTCATGCTATAATTGTATTAACTGGAAACCGTAATACATGTGCGAATACATACACCACAACATGTCCCTAGTAAGCCTCTAGTTGACTAGCTCGTTGATCAATAGATGGTTATGGTTTCCTGACCATGGACATTGGATGTCATTGATAACAGGATCACATCATTAGGAGAATGATGTGATGGACAGGACCCAATCCTAAGCATAGCACAAGATCGTGTAGTTCGTTTGCTAAGAGCTTTTCTAATGTCAAGTATCATTTCCTTGGACCATGAGATTGTGCAACTCCCGGATACCGTAGGAATGCTTTGGGTGTACCAAACGTCACAACGTAACTGGGTGACTATAAAGGTGCACTACAGGTAGCTCCGAAAGAAAAACGAAGTGGTTCACCGTATCAAGTTTTCCTCTAAACCCTAGACTCCCTGGCGGCGACTAGGTTTTGGGTGGATCTCGACGGCGGCTGCTGAATCCATCGGCGGGCCACAAGGAAGAGCTCGGGGACGATGGCAACATCGGCTGCCGGCAAAGGTTGGAAGAGGAGCGGTGCCCTATCCCCTCGCTCCGCGCGGGCGCAGATGGAGGAGGCACTCGGCAATCTGGACATCTCCGAGGAGGAGGCAACGCCTCTGGTGATCGACGACGCTAACGATGATGTTCAGGCAAAGTGGCTACTGGCAGGGAAGGTTTTGCACCGGAATCTCCTCCACATACAAACGATCTGCAACGCCTTACGTCCTGCATGGGAAACCCTAGGGGGCTGGAATTCCGGCCCCTAGGGGAGAATTTGTTCGCCGCTGAATTCGACTCCAAGCGAGATCGAGATCGCGTCTGGGAAGGCGCTCCTTGGCACATTAGCAAAAACGCGGTGATCCTGGAGTACTTTGAAGAGCACATGCAGCCGTCGGAACTCAAGTTCGACAGGTTGCCGGTCTGGGTTAGGGTAGTTAATCTACCTTTTAACCTCAGGAATAACACAAGAGGCTTGGCGATAGCACGCCAGATTGACAAAAACGCTGCCATCGCCCAGATTGATCCAGTGGGAGGGTTCCTCAGGGCACGAGTCACCATCGATGTGCTTAAACCCCTCCGCAGATGGATTGTCATTGAATCAACCAAGAGAGATCAAGTGGACTGCTATGATATTGAGTATGAACAGATACCCCACTTTTGTTTCTCTTGTGGACGATTAGGTCATGCCGATCTCTTCTGTCCCACCCCAGGGACAAGGGATGCTAATGGCGATCTTCCCTTCAAGGCAAGCCTCCGGGCGCCCGAGGATCGGAAGAAGGGTTTTTCTGGGGAGAACTTGACAAAGGAGAAGCCAGAGTCGCAACGCAACACACGAGAATCGCGCTCGTCTAGTTCCAAGCAGAAAGATGGGGTTGAAGTGACCTCTCCTGTCAAGAATCCATCTCTGAACAAGAGGAAAGGAGGGCCACCTACTCAAGTCTATCGGAAAGTGGTGACAACTCCCCTTGCTATCACAGAGAAAGGAGAAGCGCCTGAAAACGAAAATGATCAGCGGGGAGTGGCTCCAGTTGGAGAGACAGAGGATCTGGGATCCGCCTTTGTGGAGAGAGAAATAAAGAAGAAGAAACCGACACCCCCTTCGTCTGAAACATCGGTAGCGACTGCTAGTCAGCGCTGCCAGTCGCAATGAGTACTATCAGCTGGAACTGTCGAGGGCTTGGGAACCCTCAGACAGTTCGAGAGCTTCGCAAGATTGTGAAGCAAGAAGGACCCGCCCTTCTGTTCGTAATGGAGACCAAGATCAAGGGCAAAAGAGTGGAAGATCTGAAATTTACTTTAGGTTTCTCTGGTTGTTATGCCGTCGACAGCGACGGGCTTAGTGGAGGCATTGGAATTTTTTGGTCTAAAGATGTGGACGTTAGTCTGAATAATTTCAGTCAATCTCACATTGATGTATCTGTCAAACAGGATAATAAAACTTGGCGTTTCACTGGTTTCTATGGAGCGCCACGAGTGGAAAATAGACATCACAGCTGGCGGTTTCTCCGCACGCTTTTTGCTGTCCCGCATGATGCATGGATCTGCATGGGTGTTTTTAATGAAACAATGCAAGCGGACGAGCATTTCAGTGTTAATGCGCGACCGGAATACCAGATGAGGGCGTTCCGGGATGCGGTTGATGATTGTTCCTTACAAGACTTGGGATGGAGAGGTATTCCCTATACATGGGATAACAGACAACCGGGGCTCGCAAACGTGAAAGCCAGGTTGGATCGAGTGCTTGCCAATGCGGGGTTTCTGAACCTGTTTCAGTTTACTTCGGTCAAGCATTTAAGCAGTGTGGAGTCAGACCATTGCTTCGTCGTAGCTGAACTCAGAACAAGTTTGAATAACAGTTGGCCTCGAGCAAAACGAAGCTTCAGATACAAAGATGTATGGCAATCTCATGGTCAGTATGACCAGCTCGTGCGCAATTTATGGCAAGCCGGTGCTGGCCAGAGAGGTTTGCAAGGTGTAGTGGATGCACTAGGGACAGTGCAGAAAGATCTAGGAGCCTGGGGCGAGCGAGAATTTGGAAATCTCTCAAAGAAAGTTCGCAAACTTCAGAAGCGCCTAGACCGGCTACGGAGCGTCTCGATGGGCCGAGGGCCTACGGAGGAGGAGCTAGCGGTAGCATCGCAACTGCGAGAAGCCATGAGACAAGAGGAGATCTGGCTTAAGCAAAGGTCGCGAGTGCTCTGGTTACGGGTGGGAGATCGCAATACCGGATACTTTCAAGCTCAAGCCGCCCATCGCAAGAGGATTAACCGTATCACTTCTCTGGAAAATTCACAAGGCCAAATTCTGCAAGATCCGGAGGAGGTGAAGGAGGAAATTAGCAATTTCTATCACGCTTTGTATCAGACACAAGGTTTCAAACCCATGGATGAACTTTTGAACTGCGTGCAACCTAGCGTCACCGAGAAAATGAACGATCACATTAACAAACCATATGTGGCGGCAGAAGTGAAAGAGGCCCTGTTTGACATGGCGCCATCCAAGGCCCCGGGGGTCGATGGTTTTACAGCAGGTTTTTACCAACGACATTGGGAGATCCTTGGTGAGGATATTACAATGGCCGTGCTAGAGTTCCTGAACGGAGGAGAATTACCTTTGGGACCGAACGACACTTCCATCACACTGATTCCCAAGGTACGACATCCACAAAAAATATCTCAGTTAAGGCCGATTGCACTATGCCCTGTCCTTTATAAGATTGCAGTGAAAGCAATTGCAAATAGAGTCCGAGGGATTTTGGATGAGGTGATTGGAGAGGAACAAAGCGCTTTCATCCCGGGACGCTTAATCACAGATAACGTACTGGTGGCGTACGAAAGTATTCATGCTATCAAAAGGCGAAAGAAGGGGGAAAATGCATGTTGCGCGGTGAAGCTTGACATGCTCAAAGCATATGATAGAGTGGAATGGCATTATCTCGAGGCGATGCTCTTCAGGCTGGGCTTCGGTGATAACTTTATTCGTTTGATTATGAAGTGTCTGACTTCATTCCGGTTCACAATCAAGGTTAATGGAGATCTTCTCCCTTATTTTACCCCTTCAAGGGGGCTTCGTCAAGGATGCCCCATGTCACCATACTTGTTCTTAATATGTGCTCAAGGCCTTACATCACTCCTGAATAATTTTGGTGGCGCATATGTTGATAGAGGCATCCGGGTGAGCGTTCATGCACCGTGGGTTAACCACCTACTATTTGCTGACGACAGCTTGATTTTCCTCAGTGCAAAATCTCAAAGCATAGAGAGGCTCAATGAGATTCTCGGGATTTACGCTGAGTGTTCTGGACAGGCAGTGAACCGAGAGAAAAGCTCGATCTATTTCAGTGCCAACACGGGTCAGCCCCTACGACAGAGTTTGAAGCAATCTCTTGGCATTTTCGTGGAAGCTTTCTCTGAACGTTACCTGGGCCTCCCGACGGCGATTGGCAAAATTACCAGTGGGACCTTTGATCACATGGTGGACAGGTGTCGCGATAAAATGCGTGGCTGGTCAGAGCGAAACATGGCATGTGCGGCTAGGGAGGTTCTTCTCAAGACAGTCGTCCAGTCGATTCCCACTTTCAGTATGAGTTGTTTCCTCCTGACTAAGAAAGTTTGCAAGTCGATCACTTCTTGTATGGCTAAGTATTGGTGGGGCAGTTCGATCGACAAACGTTCCCTACATTGGCTCTCTTGGGAAAAGCTGGAGGTGCTGAAAGTGAAGGGCGGCATGGGTTTCCGCAACATGCAAGGTTTCAACCTAGCGATGCTTGGGAAACACAGCTGACGCCTTCTAACCAGACCGGATTCTTTGTGTGCTAGGGTACTGAAGGGCAAATATTTCCCTCACACGGATTTTCTTAATGCGACAGTTTCGGCCAGAGCTTCGGCAACCTGGAAGGCCATTGTTGCAGGGCGAGATGCATTACAGGTTGGTCTCATTCGTCGAGTAGGCGATGGCTCAACCATCTCAACATGGACAGATAGTTGGATTCCGAACACGACCGCACTGAAATCCTCGGGGCGCATCGGCACTACGCCGTTAACAAGGGTCTCAGATCTTATTGATGAATACACGGGGAACTGGAATGAACAACTAGTCCGTCAGAATTTCTTGCACCCGGACGCGGTAGCCATCCTAAATATACCACTCAATCCGGCGGGTGGTGAAGATACTTTGGCCTGGGCTTTGGAGAAGTCGGGTATCTACACTGTGAAATCAGCGTATCGTTCTCTTATGACTCGCAATGAGCTTGGCTCTTTAGAGGAAGGAGCGATCGCAGAAACTTCATCAGCTAACAAACAGTTGTGGACTGCTTTATGGCGACTTCGAGTCGTTCCCAAAGTTCGGGTATTTTGGTGGAGAGTTCTCCGAGGGATACTACCTGACTCGACCACCTTACACTATCGTCACATCAAGCAGTTGGGTCTGTGCGATGTTTGCAAAGCGATGGACGAGGACATGCTACATGCACTAATCCATTGTACTCATGCAAAGGCTTTCTGGGCTGCCGCTAAGGACAGATTCCAGCTCTCTCTCCCACGCTTGCACCATGACACGTGGGCACGTGATATTCTGCTTGATCCTATGTTCATTGATGAGGAAAGATGCAAGATAATTACCATTATGCACAGCATTTGGTCGTCACGGAACAATTGGACTCATGATCGTGAAGGTTACAACCCTGTTCAAGCGTTGAAGTGGATTCACGAGACCTTGGCGATCCTGGAACTTCCTTCCTTGGGAAGGAAAGCGAGGGCGGGTCAGTGCTGGAGGCCACCTGAAGCTGGTTGGGTCACTATAAACACTGACGGTGCACTTAATGTCGAGGACATGAAGGGAGGAGCGGGAGGCGTGGCTAGGTCACACATTGCGTTCCTTGGTGCCTGGTGCAAACCTCTGGTTGGCATTACGGACCCCTTCATTGCGGAGTTGTTTGCTCTTCGAGACGGGATGATTTTTGCGCAACTTCGTGGTTTCTCACATGTGATCATGGAGATTGACTGCCTGGAGCTAGTTGATCTATGGAAATCGCGCAGTAACACAAGATCAGTTGTTGCGCCTATCTTGAATGAATTAGAGGAAATTGGTGCTATCTTTGCTTCTCTTTCGGTTACTCATGTTAGTAGGGAAGCTAATATGCCGGCGCATCAATGTGCTCGTCTAGCTAGTACACTGGATGGCACCGAGAGTTGGCTTGATGCAAGCCCTGATTTTTTGGTTTCTTGCCTGCGGGCTGATTGTAACACTATGATCCTACGTTAATAAAGTTCCTGAATTCGACGCAAAAAAAGGTAGCTCCAAAAGTATCTGTTGAGTTGGCACTAATCAAGACTGGGATTTGCCACTCCGTATGACGGAGAGGTATATCTGGGCCCACTCGGTAATGCATCATCATAATGAGATCAGTGTGACTAATGAGTTAGCCACGGGATCATGCGTTACGGAACGAGTAAAGAGACTTGCCGGTAACGATATTGAACAAGGTATAGGGATACCGACGATCGAATCTCGGGCAAGTAACATACCGATTGACAAAGGGAATTGTATACGGGATTGATTGAATCCCCGACATCGTGGTTCATCCGATGAGATCATCATGGAACATGTGGGAGCCAACATGGGTATCCAGATCCCGCTGTTGGTTATTGGCTAGAGAACGTCTCGGTCATGTCTGCATGGTTCCCGAACCCGTAGGGTCTACACACTTAAGGTTCGATGACGCTAGGGTTATAGGGAATAGATGTACGTGGTTACCGAATGTTGTTCAGAGTCCCGGATGAGATCCAGGACGTCACGAGGAGTTCCGGAATGGTCCGGAGGTAAAGATTTATATATGTGAAGTCCCGTTTTGGACACCGGAAGTGTTCTGGGCATTATCGGTAACATACCGGGACCACCTGAAGGGTTCGGGGGTCCACCGGGAGGGGCCACCAACCCCGGAGGCCTGCGTGGGCCAAGTGTGGGAAGGGACCAGCCCCTAGGTGGGCTGGTGCGCCTCCCACAAGAGGCCCAAGGCGCAGGGAAGGGGGGAAGGGGGAAAACCCTAGGCTTAGATGGGCCTAAGGCCCACCTAGGGTGCGCCCCCTCTCTCCCCCTCTGGCCGCCCCCCAGATGCATCTAGGGCTGGCCGCCACCCTAGGGGGGGGGGAACCCTAGATGGGGGCGCAGCCCCTCCCCTTCCCCTATATATAGTGGGGGTTTTGGGGCTGCCATAGACACGAGTCTCCCTCTTTCTTGGCGCAGCCCTACCCCTCTCCCTCCTCGTCTCTCGCAGTGCTTGGCGAAGCCCTGCTGGAGTGCCACGCTCCTCCACCACCACCACACCGTCGTGCTGCTGCTGGACGGAGTCTTCCCCAACCTCTTCCTCTCCCTTGCTGGATCAAGGCGCGGGAGACGTCACCGGGCTGCACGTGTGTTGAACGCGGAGGCACCGTTGTTCGGTGCTTAGATCGGATTCGGCCGCGATCTGAATCGCATCGTGTACGACTCCACCGACCGCGTTCTTGCAACGCTTCCGCATCGCGATCTTCAAGGGTATGAAGATGCACTCCCCTCTCTCTCGTTGCTAGTTACTCCATAGATTGATCTTGGTGATGCGTAGAAAATTTTGAATTTTTGCTACATTCCCCAACAACAGAGTCCCTGAAGATTTGGTTTAACACATGGAGGACGACCCCTAAAATTGAATTTCTTCAAGTGAAGAATTTGATGATGAAATTGGTACGACCTTTGAAGAAATTGATGTGAAGACTTTGAAGCTTGAAGATGTTGTTTTCATAGTTTCTTTTCTTCTTATTTGAGTCATAGGAAAAAACTGTACTGTCAAAGGGGGTCTAGGTGAAACATATTTCACATTTCCAAAGTGACGCTCACCTATTCAAACCCATACACAAAAGCCGCTTCAAGTGAAGCCTTTGGAAATCTCCAGTACAGCTGACGCATTTGCTAGCGATAGTGATGAAGTTCATATGGCCGCTGATAAATTTGGTCACACTCAGGAGTTAGGAGTTCGCCAGTGCCATCTGCCTAGAAGTGAGGAAATTAAGTGCCCCGGCGAATTTGAGAGTTCAAATTATGACCGTAGCTGCGTCGCGTGCCAGCTGTTGAGTGGATCCTTATCCTGACAATGGTCGAATCAGAGAAGGGCATTTATGACATTCCATGTCGGGTTGCCCCTGGCTATAAATAGCCGTCCCTCTCAACCACTTGTTAGTTGGCTGCTCCGAGAGAACTTGACACTTGTCGTAAGAGAGCAACCCATCATCTCACAATTTTGAGAGAATCCTAAGTGAGGAAAAACCCAAAGCCAAAGTGATTGAGCATCGCTGAAGAAATTGATCTGTGTGATCCGACGACTGTTACCTTTTAAGACTGTCATTCTTCCAGATGGTTAGGCGTCAAGTTCTGAGTACACCAAGAGTCATCGTGGTGTGCCGGTGAACAAGTCTGTGAAGGTTTTGGAAGTCTACCTTGAAGACTTACCACGAGTGATTGGACGAGATCTGCGGGTCTTAGTTCAAGAGGAATACAGAGAGGACTGTGTGTCCTCTGAGTTGCGACTCAGCCACCTCAACCAGACATACAGTTGATGCAGCAACTGGAACTGGTCTACCAAATTCCATTGTCTTCACCGAGCCATCCTGGTTTCAAATTCCTCAACTCTCTCTTACTTTATTCCGCTGCTAAAGAATTTGTGATCCGTGCTCTAACGAATTTGAACTGAAGAACTTCATCACACAATCTTTCATTTCCTCAATTCATATTCTTCATGCGTGTATGAATGCATGATTGCATGTTCTTCACTCTTACGTATCCTGATTGCATGTACTTTGATTCTGTGATGACTTAGTTTCCCTTGTGTTTCTATTTCTCACTCTAATCTTTGTCAAATTCCTCAAAGTTTGCCGAATTTCCAAAAATCTCCCATTCACCCCCTCTGGGAGATAACCTGCGTTTTCAGAATATCAGTACCAAACGAAGGCCAAATGCCACGAAACTTTTTGGAGATTTTTCTCTGGACAAAAGAAACACTAGAAGCTTTGGGAGAAGACAAGACGATTGACTATGGGCCCACAAGCCACCAGGGCGCGCCCTGGTGGCTTGTGGGGCCCACGTGGCTCCGTTTGACCTAACTCCGCCTCTATAAATTCTCTAAAATCATGAAACCAACAGAGGAGTCCACGGAATACTTTTTTTGCCGCTGCAAGTTGCAGAACCATGAGATGCCATCTGGAGGCCTTTTTCGGCACTCTGCCGGAGGGGGGTTCGATCATGGAGGGGCTCTTCATCATCCTTGTTGCCCTTCAATGATGCGTGAGTAGTTTACCACGGATCTATGGATCCATAGTTAGTAGCTAGATGGCTTCTTCTCTCTATTTAATCTTCAATACAATGTTCTCCTCGGTGTTCTTGGAGATCTATTTGATGTAATGACTTTCCGCAGTGTGTTTGTTGGGATCCGATGAATTATGAGCTTATGATCAGATCTATCCACGAATATTGTTTGAATTTTCTCTAAATTCTTTTATGCATGATTACTATAGCCTCGTATTTCTTCTCTGATTTATTGGGTTGGTTTGGCCAATTATATTGATTTATCTTGCCATGGGAAGAGGTGCTTTGTAATGGGTTCGATCTTACGGTCCTCAATCCTAGCGACAGAAAGTATGTATCGTTGCTATTAAAGGTAAATAGATGGGGTTTATTCATATGTAAGTTTATCTTGTCTACATCATGTCATCTTGCTTAAGGCGTTACTCCATTTCCATGAACTTAATTCACTAGATGCATGCTGGATAGCGGTCGATGTGTGGAGTAATAATAGTAGATGCAGGCGGGAGTCAGTCTACTTTTCTCGGGCGTGATGCCTATGTATGATTATTGCCTTGGATATCGTCATAATTATTTGCTTTTCTATCAATTGTCCAACAATAATTTGTTTACCCACCGTATACTTTTTTCTTGAGAGAAGTATCTAGTGAAAACTATGGCCCCCGGGTCTATCTTTTATCATATATTAAAACTAAAAATACTTTGTTGCAATTTCCTTTTATTTATTTTATTTTGTATTTTTGTCCGATCTATCTATCAAAAACTATACAATTTAATCTTGCTTATAACCGTTGAGGGATTAATAACCTCTCTACGCATTGGGTTGCAATTATTTGTTGCTTGTGTGCAGGTGCTTTTAACTAGTCGTTGCTTGGTTCTCCTACTGGATTGATAACCTTAGTTTCATAACTGAGGAAAATACTTATCTGTACTGTACTGCATCATACTCTCCTCTTCGGAGAAATCCCAACGCAGCTCACAAGTAGCAGGGGTACTTAATGAGCGCCCCCTCCCGCGCGCGGAAGGCGTGTAGGAGTGTTGGGGCGAGCACGTTGGTGGTCAGCATGCATTTTCCTGGGATGACTTAACTTTTTTCCATTTATTCCTTAATCTAGTTTTTTCTTCTCATTTCGTTTGATTTTTTCTAGCTTTTCTTTTTTTTTTCTTTTGTTGTTTTGGGTTTCCTTTTTTTCTTTTTCTGGTATTTTTTTCCTGAAATTATTGTTCTATATGTCAAATGGAATACAACACATGCACAAGAAGTAAAAGTAGGGCATGAGCGTAAGCTATCCCTAAAACAATTAACAACAGATTATTGTGAACTACAAGTTTATTGTTGATTTGTTGTTGGAAGCAAAGTGGACTACCATTGGAAGTACAAGTGCACTACATGATGAGTTCAACTGGACTACGCAGGAGGCACACAAGAAGTACATGTTGTAATAGGAAGTACATATTTCACCGTGGGAGGGGTGTAGATCGCCGGGAAGTACATGTTGTACTGTATGTGAAGCACAAGTTACATTTCATGAGAGTACACTATCCCCGGGATGGAGTGTAAATGTGTTATCACATAAACTACTAGTGTGTTACTTGCGAAGTTCAAATTTGTTATTTTTATGGAGTACAAAGTTATGTATAGAAAAAAAATCTTCAAAACCTATTAACATAGGAATCAGCCTTGAACATTTCGATGCGAGAAACATGTTGGTGAGAACAATTCATAGTTTGGGAGCAACCTTCCATCATTAGAACGAATCCATCAAAATTCTCGGATGTGTTGCGTCACTAGTCAGTAAAAGAGTTGTTTAATAATCTTAAGATGTTGGATTGGCTCGGTATCTTGAAAATGCTCAGTGTGTGTATATTTATAGGGATGAGTGTATGTGAGCGTCTATGATTGTACTGTGTTAAAAATTAGTAATCTCACCCTAACTTCGTGTTTTTTAAACTAGGGTACCCTAACGGGTGATTTCGGGTTTACATACACAGAAAATGAAAAAACTGTCTCAAGCCTTGGTCAAAGAAAGAAAAAAAACTGTCTCAAGCCCAAGATGGAGGTGGGCCTGAATTGTTGTTCCTCGTCGCTACGAACCACGCCATTCTCCTCCGCTGACCCTTCGTTCCACTCAGACTAGAAACTCGATCGAGGGAAAAAAAAAACGAGCAGGATCTCTCGGAGAAGAAGAGGAAGAAGCGCAAATCTCCAAACCCTAGAGGAATCCGGACCAGCTTCTACCTATGATCCCGGGCCATGGACCCGGGGCCCTCGTCTGCCAGCGCTGACCCGTCCCCGCCAGAGGAGGAGGAGGAAGAGGAGGAGGAGGAGGAGCGCGACAGCAGCACCGGCAGCACGTGGGTGTTCGTGCCGGGGAGCGAGGTACTGGGTGCCGACGCCCCCAAGGTCGTCGGCTGGGAGGAGCTTCAGCAGGAGCTCGCGCGCCTCTGGAGCCTGTCCGCCGCGCTCGCCGCCGCCAGGGACCGCAAGGCCGGCCTCGCCGCGCGCCTCGAGTCCGCGCTCGAGGTAATTGATTAGTTAATTATTGCTCGATCTGCCTAGGGTTACTCCTTGCTTCATCGTTAGTGAAATGATGAGACCCTGTTCCGCAATTCCCACGCCGGATCTTCGGCGTGCTTTGCTTTGCTCCCGAATTAGGTCTACTTCCATCAGAGACGGCGAGTCTTTACACATTCTTCAGTTTGCAAGCAACATTTCGTTCCTCTGATCGCACCTGTTTTTAGTATTTTTTGTACTTACCTAGTGACTAGTGTGTCCTCGGTCTGGTGATCAGATTTTGTTCGCAGATACTAGATGCCCTATAAACATTTTAACCAAAAGGGGCCTTTCGTTGCTTTTGACTTGTGAAAGTTCGTCGTGCTACTATTACTGTATTTTTCAATGCATCTCTTTGGTTTTATGAAATTAGGTTTGTTGCAAATTACAACACGAGTTATTCTGGATGTTTGATTTGTACTTCGAAATATGTTGACGGGCAGGCAAGAAAGGCAGTTCTTCAGCAGGATAATGAGTTGGCTGAGATGAGGCAGAGATTGCAATCTCATGCTGATTTTATGGGGGAATTGAGGATGCAAACGAAGGAAGTGTCTGCGAATGTTGATGATTGGAGGGAGCAACTTTGTGTCAAGATCAGAACGCTGACAGTAGCAGACAAAACTGTTGGCGCAGCACAAAGTAAATTACAGGTATTCAGTTGTATGTGCGCGATCAAGAAGTGGTTGCACTGTTTTCTTTTAACCCCCTGTTAAGAAGCCATTAAAGTCTTGTGCATGGAGTTTTCTACAGAAAAGCATTTTCTGCTGCTTGTTTTTTGTGGGGTGAATAGAAGTTTCATGGCCATTTAACGGCGCTCTTCTTGTAAATTCCGATAATAAATCTATCAGTATTGAATTCAAAGGCTACATAAAGACGCAGACACGCAGTGCATTGTGGCCTGTATGTTCGTAGACCAAATTTTGACGTCGAGTATTTCTTTACTTGAACATATACTTCTCTTAATTTGGTATCTGGTGTAAATAGATTTTCATGATGGGGATTCTAGAAAGAACGTTTTCTAAGCTTCAAAACTGGATATGATGTTACTCTTCTATTCCACAAATCTCACTCGAACATCTTTGTATGGGTGATGGTGGTTATAGGAACCTTGTAAATTGCTGTCTGGGGAACATGGCCATGGTCGTCTTAAAGGTCTGGAACGAATGTTACGGATGAGACAACAATACATGATAGGACAAGTTGCTCAGATATACCCTGTGAGGCCCTTGAATGAGCAATCTCCAATTGTAAAGCCTGGATTAAACTCTAGTATCACTAGAACAGGTATGTCACTCACCCTGTTGCGACCTTCATGAGTCACCAATTCTCCATACCAGCTCTCTGTGGAATACTAAATTTCCATGCATATGTTTTCACTAGTCACAAGCATATTACTGGTGTACCAGAACCATACAGCGTGCATATTTGTCTTGCTGCAGTTCTTGCTACTGATGCTTGCATGAACTTATTTGTGGGTGGATTAATAAGTTTATTCATTTATGCAATAAATATTCAACGCTGATGCTTAGTAGCCAAACTTATTTGCATAGTGGTTGTACACGTATCTTCCCAGACATTTAGCTTCTTACTCCTTTTGCATTATTCTGCAATTCTAGATTTGGAATTGTCTCATACAGTATAGCATCGATGCACTTTAAGGACTTACGATTATTTCTCCTATTCAATAGTTATGTTCATGCACTGCAGCATGACTGCTGTCATCATGTAACATTTTCATTTAAGTAGCTATTCTTATGAAATTGGCATTTCATAGCTATTATGATGAAATCGGCATTTCATAGCTATTATGATGAAATCGACAATTTTTATTAAAGAATGAGATACACTGGTTTCATTTCCCTCTTAAGAAAATAGAATGAATCACGAGTTCTGGGACTGTAATTTTAAAGTTTGTTGTCACAGTTGTTAAGTCTACCGAAAAATTTCAGGAGTTAGTGAAGCAGTGTCGCCCAATGGTTACCAAAACGGACAGGCACCTTTGGCCATTTTGGGTCTACAGTTATCAAAGCTTTCTATAAAAAAGACCAGCTACTTCAGTGACAAGACAGAGATTCAAAAGTCTGCTACTCTTCTTGGATATGTTGCACATGTATGTATTTAAATCTTGATAAATAATTTATGAGTAGAATTTGACTTCATTCATTCTAGTTTGCTTCTAATCCTTTCTACAGGAGTTTGAAAATTTATACTGTATGAGTTAATATTCTGTTGTAGAATGACGAGATATTTATATCAGATCGACATATAACTAAGTGTTGTTCGTCAATTTGTGTTTCGCGGTGATATTAATGACACGAAGTTTTCATTCATAGACTCTAAGTATGCCAGCCTTTCTCTGTTTGTACTGCTGAATCTATATTTATTTGTTTTTGACTCATAGGCGGTCTCCCTTATTGCATCATATCTCGATGTTCCTCTTCGATATCCACTACGGTTGGGAGGTTCACATTCGTATATTGTTGATCATGCACCTTCAGTTGACCCATCTATAGCCCCAGGAGTAAGTTCTTCTACCCCTTCGAGCACGAGCATGAGGACAATGGAATTTCCTCTGTTTTTTGAAGGCCAAGAAACAACAAGATCGGCATATGCTGTATTCTTGTTAAACAAGGTTGGTTAAGCTTTTACATTTATGTAATGCAAAGTAGGCGTCATTAGTTTAGAGCTGTTGATTTTACAAACGAAATATGATTTAAGAGAATGACCTGCCTACATCTTTCTGCTAAGCTCTTAGCATCAAATAGGTGCTTTAGAATGTTAATATAAGCAGACCATAGTCATGTTTTTGTACTTGAGTGGGAGAGTGGGTAGATAGATATGGAACAACAAGCAGAAGTTTGAGACTCCTCCCCCCCCTCTGTCGCTCCTGCAGGCGGCAAGGGAGGAACCCTAGCCGCCGCCGACTCGCAGCCCCCCTTCTCCTCCTCCCTTCTCGCCGCCGCCAGTTCGCGCCGGCGGGCAAAGCCCGGCCGGCTTCAGCGGCGGCGGGGCGCTATCTCCCTCTTGCGTGGTGGGGTCGCCGCGGGTCGATCCAATTGGGCCGGGGCGCGGCGTGGTGTGGGGCGGCGACTGGCGGCGGTGCTGGGCGTCACATGGTGGTGCGGAGGGCTGCACGGGGGCGGTGGTGCCCGCTGGTGTTGGCGACGGTGGCTTTGCTCTCTTCGCTGGAGGCGGTGGTGCGCGCTGGTGTTGGCGACGGTGGCTTTGCTCTGTTCGCTGGATCCAGATGGCGTGGGAGGTGGTTGCTCCTCCGTTGGGTTGCGGCGTGGCGTCCTGGTCAGATCAGGCCGGACCTGACTCCGGGCTGCTTTGGGGCGCGGATTGCGCGGTGGCTGTGCTCGTAGTGGTGGCGGCTCCTGGGTCGGGATCTGGCGCGGGCAGGTGGCGCGGGGGTGGGCTGCGACCTCGGCGGCGCGCCGCAGCCGCTGCAGGGCGGCTCGGGGTCCTGGCATGGATGTGGGCTGCCACGGCGTGGTGGTGGCTCATGGCGGTGGTCTGGCTCGTTTCACAGCGGTGGCCCATTGGTGAGCGGCCTGTATCGGCCTTCGATCCCTCTCCTCGTCGTCTTGGCGCTACCTTCGTCGAAGGGCTGGTCCTCTCCCAGCTGCGGTCCATCGCTCGTCTCGCGACCGACAGCAGGACCGAACTCGTCTCATGGTGGTGGCGGCGCTCCGGTGTTGTTCCCTTCCTGAAGGCGCCGCGCGCCGCCTTGGAGCCCACAGTTCGTCGTATGCGGCTGCATCTCTTTGCGATGGCGTGTTAGCGACTGAGGATTCCGGTTGCGCTTGTAGTGCTTGGGGTGGTATTGCTGCGCTCAGCGCCTTTGTATCCTGCCTTGGGTGGGTGTGTGTTGTGTTGGCGTGCGTTTGTACCGAGTTGTTGATCGTTGCTTTATATATAAAGCAGGGCAAAAGCCTTTTTCGGTATAGATAGATATGGATCAGGGTATGACAAAAAGGTCAACTTTAAATGAGTTTGACAGAGCTTTGTGGAAGTAGCAAAAGTGGCATCTCATGAAAATATTTGCCATTTTCAACTACTTGTGAGTTGGGAAGCTGTGTAGAAAATCATAAACATGGACCTTAGTGATGCATGGAAATTTAATGGCAACCAATGAGTAACAGTGAACCCTCCTCTGGGTTTCTGGAATATAAACTGTAGTTCAATCGTATAATTGGTACACATTTTTTCCAGATTTTTATTTGAGTAATTATATGTCCCTGAAATAGTTGGTTATCAAAAAGAACTTGCTGTGTAGTGTTTACTTCCACCCCTTTATGCATTAATTCTGCTTAGACGTTTAACCTTCCCGTTATGTTTCCTGACAGGATGTCGAACAACTTCTGAACCACATTGGCGCTGAAAGTCTTGGCCCAAGACATGTACTAGCTAACCTGAAGCAGCTAACAACCATTGTCCAGTCACAACAATACATTTCTGATTGATTTAACCCAAAGGAACACAGTTTTGAATTTCTGAGGGATGATATTACTTGCTTATGGCTGAGTCCTAGTGTAACCTGGTGCTGTTTTTACCGAGCGCCTTTCCTTTCCCAGGACAGAAATGAGCTCAGGTCTCCCTTTGCTGACATGTTGATGTAAACGCGTAAATCGCTTTCTCCGTGTAAAACGTTGTCACTTGGATGTGTACATGAAATAGATGGATGATGATAAATGAGTTGTAGTGCAGAAAATCTCACCGCTTGTTGTTACCAGGGCTGTGGTTGCTTGTTTTCCAAATGTTATTGACATGCATCCATTTGGTGATAGTGCACCGAGGTCAGAGCTGTTAAGACAAAAGACTTGATCTCTTCCGAGCCTTGAAGAATTTTCCTGGGACTTTGCTGAGTGATTGATGTTGTGTAGCCTTGCTGCTCTTCTGTACCGAATGCGTTCCTGTGCATGCATGATGAACATATTTTTTTTCTTTGATTGATGCAGATGAACAATTCCTGGGATTCAAAAAATATATACACAAGACTCTTTGGCAGGATTGAGAATTACACAAGGCAACAGTGAAACGAGGAGCCGAGTCGTTTACTTTCATTATCTCTTAATAACTTTACCCTTTTTTTTTCAATATCATTTATGCCATTGTAGTTTGTGGATCTAGCAAAGCAATGATACCCATCCAGCACGCCACGCCCTCGCCCCACAGGAAAAGGTCGAGCACATGCCGCCATTTCAGAAGCTCACAGTTCCATCATTGTACTACCAAGCATAAAGAGAAGGGGAAATAAAAACAAAAGACAAAGTAAGCCGAGATCTCCTAGCATTTGCTTCATGATGGACAAAGGTAGGAGATCGACCTCTGTACTACTACTAGTACATTTGGACATGTCATGTAGTGTTATGATGCCACCTGAGTAACTTTCTCCTCACGCATGATCTCCAGGACAGGGAGAGAAGAGATGCCTCAGGGCTGCCTTTTGGTGCCGACCAAAGCATTTTTTGTCTGCCAAGGGTGGTGCTGCTGCAAGTGCAAAGCAAGGGATCCAGACACAGGAAAAAGGAGCCTCCCTAGTGCACCCGCACTGCAGCTTCCTTGCTTTGCTCTCGCTTCTTTACTTGTTCGATCCAGTTCCATGTGGTTGCCATTTCTCCACTGCATGCATCTGCGCCTGTGACGCTAGGAGATTTTGGTTCTTGCTGTTCGCCGTCGTCGACGTCGACGCAGGTGAGAGCCCATCCTTCACCCAGTGACGCTTCTTGTGCTGTGCATGCTGCTGGTTTCGTTGAGTGCCGTTGCTGGTTTGCTATTGTTCGGTGAAAGCACTATGCCTATGCTGTGATGAATCTTTGTTTCCTTCTGTGTAATTCTGCCGGTCTGTTCCGCAAACTGGAGTTTCTTCCACTCCTGTCTTAGGTCGGCGCTTGTAGACATTTACAAGCCAAGAATGACTCAGAAATCTTGTTGCCCAGTTCATCTTGTAGGACTGTGCTCTTTCTTATCAGTGTAGAAGTGCATGCTCTAGTCAATGCAACCAAAAGACCGATCTGATGGAAGAGACTAGACAATACGTTTAACGTTTATACGTCAACAATCAGTGTTCATTGTTAGTGTACTAGTATACGGAGTGTTCTTCAACAATAGGCATCACCGCATTAGAAACAGATAGATAACAAACATTTTCACAGGATCATGAGCTCAATTCAGCTGCGCATGCTTTATAATCACTAGTATCCGAATTATACCGAGGCTAATGATCTGCATCTTGCTTCCTTTTATCATGCCAGGAATGTGCTTAATGGAAAAATTTAAGCAGATGACTAAGGATCTCGGCACAGGCGATCTCGTTCTGCACGCCAAGAGAATATTGCATTCCTCTTTCGCAGTCGCATATCAGTCTTCTTGTGATTATCCTATGGTACTCGGTGCTGGGATCTTGTTGCTGCTACTACATAGGATTTGCCCTCCTTTACTTGCTTTCCTGGTGTCTTCCTCTCCCCTCCTGCTGTTAACCGGACTTCTTCTCGGAGCCCTTTTGAGTTATGGTGAACCAAATACCCCCTCAGTGACTGGAGAAGGAGCCTCTGATAATCAACAAACTTTGTCCCCGGAGTTGAAAAATTCCATTGATGACTGCTCAACCAAGGAGGTTGAGAGTGTTACTATCGAGACTCGCTTGGAGAAGAGAACTGGCAGTACAGGAGCATATGTCGAGGAGAGAGCCCCGGCCAATAACACGCATGACAATTACTGTGAAGAAACAAATGTCACATTTGTGGCAGCTGATACTGTGCTTAGCACGGAGTCTTCTAAATATGCCCAGACCAATGTCACTGTGGGAAGAGAATGGTATGGTGAACAAATTAGTGAGAAGGCTGGTCTGCGAGAATTTGAGAGCAGCAATAATGAAAGAGGTGACTATGAAGTACACAATCATTATCAGTTTGGTGAACCCACGAGTCCCTGCTGGCAGTCTGCTGACAGGCAGGATCCTTGTTATGGTTCTGAATCTGATCTTACTGATGACAGTTCTTCTCCTGATGCATCCATGACCGACATAATCCCAATGCTTGAAGAGTTGCACCCACTGATAGACTTGGGCACTGGTCACCCCACCTTGGCCTCCAGGTCCAGGGACAACTTGAATTCTTCATCAGATGACGATGAGAGTGACCTCGAGGAGGATGACGACAACAGTATCTCGGATGATGAAGCTGAAGGAGAGGAAGAGGAGAAAGATGACGGAAATGATCAGGAGGATGTCATAGGAAAGAATGGTAGGGCTGATGGTCTGATGGAGCTGCAGAGAGCAAAGAATGTCCTGAAGTTTGAACTCGACCAGAAGCTGATGGACTTGCAAACCACTGATGCAACACAGAAATTGAAGGAGGCATCCCGTTTCTTTGTCCAGGTTCCTTCCATTTCCACACCAAGAGGGGAACCATATGATCCTTCAAATGCCTCAGGGGAAGGGGAAATGATAGAGTTGCCCCAGATACCTGATTCAGCACCATCTGTCCTCCTGCAGAGGGGAAGCCTATTTGATCTTCCTTCTGACCATATTGGGGACCATAACAGTCAATTGCAAGAAACTTGGACTCCTCGCTCGTACTCTCCAGCAACACAGCTTAGAAAGCATGGAAACTTCCATGGACGGCACTCCGCTAATCCGTGTCGCAGTGGCCTCAAATCGGAGAAAGGTGAAATCAGTGGAGAAGATGCCCTTGGTAGTCACTCGGACAGTGATGCTGCTAAGCAAGGGAATGATGGGAGGTTATCTTGTTCACAGGAAGCACATTTAGGTGAAGAGATCAAAATACTAAGCCCAGTAATTTCAGATGCTGGTGTGTTGAAAGGAGATTATGGGATGCATGAAGGCAATAACAATGTTGATTCCAGTGATGATATAAATTCATTTCCTACCATGGAAAATGAATCCAGCACTTCAGAAGCGGAGGTTTCAGTTCATCCAGGTAAATTTGTTGTGGCTTTCAGACGAATAAATATAATGTACTTTTTCCTATTGGAAATCTTTGCTCAACTAAGGTTGATAATATCTTGCAGGCGGTGAGCAATCAGTGCTATGCTGTCTATCCAAAGTAAATAATTCCGAGCAACATGTCGTCGAAGCGAATTCCATAGATGAAGTTAACTCGTTATTCAGGAGCCGCATGGAGGAAGTGCTAGTGCAGTCCGTTTCAGAGCCCGTTATGGGGCAACCTTTGACAGTTACACTTGAAGATGACTCGAGTGACCCGGCGTTATGTCCAAACCCCGGGATGCATGCCATTGAAGCGAGTTCAGTTGAAGAACTAAATTCACAATTTGTACAAATCAATCACGAAGCACTGACATGTGACGCTTGGGATGTTGTGCCGGTTCAAGAAAAGTCAAGTGAGGAAGCATTTCCTGCTGCAGATGAGCATACTTCAGAAGTCCCAGTTGGAAATGGGTCCAGAGAGCTGTCAACTGCAGAAAAAACCCAGCAGCTTGCAGGTACTTCTAGGCTCCATGTTATTGAGGTGACCTCAGCTGAAGAGATGAAAAGGCTATTCAATACACTCGAAGTTGTGCAGGATCAGATGCATCATAGCTCAGAGTACAAGCTTGCTCAAGGTACAGGAGGGAGTGCTTCTGGCACGCTAGGTCTTGAAACAGAGCCCGTCGAAGATGCCGGCTCTGCTTTCGAGCAGTTAATCTCTGGTCATGACAAGGGGAAGATGTCTCAAGATGTTGAGGTGGAGCTGAAGCCAGTCGAGCTCAACTCTGAACTGGAGGTTACCGAGGCCCAAACTCTGGATGATGATTCTAGTTATGACACATTTGGCAGTGGTTCTAAAGTAACTGAGCTCAAAGATTCAGCTGGAACTCCTAAATCTGTTGCTGTTGAAGGGCGGCATGAGGAAGATGTTTGAAGTTGCAAGTTGCAACACATGATCCAGGCATTGGGCTACTCCCGGGGCTCTGGAAAGTGTCAAATAGCTTTGATGTAAGAAACTGAAGCTAAGTTCCATTAAGCAAGGGCTCAAAAACACTACACTCCTTTTTTTTTGTGCAGAATACTGGATTTGAATTATGAATGGCTATGTTCTCAAATGTTCCCCTTTCTTTAATTTTTAGACAGATAAGCTAATAGTAGGGTTGTAACGAACTATATTCTTCTGTACTTCAAAGAAAAATTTGGCAGGAGCTCTGCTGATTAGCCCTGACATTATCAGCTTCAAAGCCTACTAAAAGGAGGTATTTACTCGAGTAATCCAAATGCAATTCAGATGCAAAATGCTTAACGTGCTACTACTACTACTACCTCCGTCCTGGTTGTTAGTCCCTTCTTGCATTTTGGGTCAAATTTTGACCTTTAATTTAACTGAAAATCTCTTTCGAATATGCATCCAGCAATATAAGTTTTGTGACATACAACTTATATTTTGTTAGTCAAATCTACGACCAAAATATGACACAAAATACGAAGGGGGTCAATAACCCAGACGGAGGTAGTACATCTGATCGAAAATGTAAGTATTAGAATTTGTAGCGGCGAAACATTACTGCTATTTTGTGACATTCAATCGATTCTCATTTTCCCTTTTTGCACAAAAAATTCTCCTTTTCCAATGTCTATCAATGTGATTGTATATAATAATCATGCCTAAAAACATGGAACCTCATATGAATATATGTTTGGGATTTATTTGTTATAAAGATCTTCGATTGCTTATGAAGTTTAATAAAGAAAATTTACCCTTGTTGCGAAGTAAGACAATAAAACAGCTCCCTCCCATTTATTTTCCCCATTCTAAAACATAATGCTCTAGGCATGCAACATGCATGGTCTCAAAAGATGCAGCTTTGACCATTACTGTTTTGCATATGAATACATTGTAACAAATTACAAAAACAACTTGAACCAAATTAGTGAAGTTAGTTCCTTTTGGCATGTCTCAATAATTTGCGCGAGCAATAACTTAATTTCTTATTATTCAAGTTCTTACATGAGAATGTTGATGCGTGTATTTTAAGACTCCAATTTTGACAGGAGTATTACAATTTATATCTATAAGCCTATTATTCATAATTTAGATGAATTCAAACATTTGATCATTTTTCCTGTCATTTATTTTTTATCTGTTTTACCCTGCTTGCAACCTTCCTCTCTAGAACCTGAGCAGACTTCCTTCTAACTCCCTCACAGCCCTACCTGCTTATTAGTGCTCCATTCACTACAAAAATCTCAATCTCACATCTGAGGCATTTAATAAAATGAAAAAAAGGTGAAGTGCCATTACAGTTCAAAAAATAAAGATGCTTCGAATTCTTTTACACATGTAAAGTAAGTCACAAAGGATTTTTAATAAAATACTTCAATATGGGTAAGACACGTAAGGCTATGCTAAAGTAGATAAAGGCAAAAAATATTGTTTACAATGAGATTTGGCAACTATATATGAGAAATTGTAGAACATGTAACTTAAACTATTTCATCTTATAGGACATGACAACAATAAAACCTACGCCCTCCGTCTTATATTTTGGGACGGGGGGAGTACAAATTAAGACCATAAATGAGCTAACAAAGTAACAATTGACTAACTCTGATGGCCAGAACAGATGTATGCCATGGTGATCAAGTCATCCGAGGTTGGAAGGGTTTATTGAATGAATGTTGTATGTCTATGTCGAATTGACATCATTGCTCCATTTCATAAAATAATTATCGAAGTGCAGAAGATTAACAAAGCTTATATACATCAATAATAATGCATGGTATAGAATAGTGTAGTTCACATTATTGTAGAAACTTATGAGCCATAAAAAAACGAATGTCTAGAACTAGGAAAACATGACTCGTAACTAAATACTTGATGATTTAAACATGTTAGCGTTGGTCCAGCAGATGGCATGCATCAACCTATTAAGATAAATGATTTCTCTAACCTATTTGCTTGACGCCATACTATAATATATATTGCCTCCATTTCAGAATATATGCCACACATGTATACCTAGGAGGTACATAATTGAAGTAATATTGTACCAAATTGGGACATATTTGACACAACAGTAGTGTTTCTATCTAAATGTAGCAAATATTGTCTAGTTACAACAAATGTTAGTCAAAAATATATACTCCCTCCGTCCCATAATATAAGAACGTTTTTAACACTACACTACTGTTAAAAACGCTCTTATATTATAGGACAGAGGGAGTATCTTTTATGTCCAATGTAGGTGCATGCAATAGGTACTGTGAAACAGAGGAAGCATCACACATGAAAGGACAGACGGAAATAAAAAAATGCAAATGTTGAAGTGCTGTATTTTGTTATCTTGGCTATTTGTGGGTCTCATGCTCTTGTTGGTATAACCAAATCACACGAGCAAATTCTCAAAACCCAAGCATCATGGAAAACATACCAGTTGTCTAAACATGTATGTACCTTTTTTGTGTGTGGGTAAACATGTATGTACCTTATATTCTGACATGGGATGATGTGGATATTCTATAGCCACCTAAACAGTTGTACAATCCATAATATCTGTCACTCAGATGAAGACATTGCAGGTCAAAAGCGAACCAAAGAATTGACACTGTATAGGCTTGTAAAAACATTAGACATATATAACTAATAAATAATTGAAAGATTAGTATTTTAGCCACATTCCAGGCTTTACATAGAACAACACTTGTGCGAAATAAAAGAATACTACAACCCCTTCTAAAAAAGGGCAACAAGAAAAACAAATCATTCATATAAGAGCATCTAGCTTAGCATCAACGGTAACTCATATATATCTCTTCAATTTTGTTTTGTACTAATATAAATTGATAAAATGTGGCTTATGAATAACGTTAGATCCATATCATGCTTTTAGTGTATAGTAATAAATAGATTTCCGAGACAATATGAGATTGTACAAACAACCAGAGATAG
>NC_057808.1:243354323-243361870 GCF_018294505.1 Triticum aestivum | reverse complement strand
CTTGGATCTTTCGGAGAGCTTAGATTGGATTTTTTTTAGCAAGCTCTACCACTTCTAGCAATGGGTGGCTCCAAGGGTAAGCGATCCCAAGATGTTCAAGCTGCTCAACAACAGCTGCAAGTCGGACACACTCATCCCTGACACTTGTTTCGTATCTTTCCAGTATCTACGGTGATGTGCAGAGAGGTGGAGCAGCTAGGTTGGTCGCTGTTGACCCTATGAGCCGGGTTTGGGACGACGTCAAGACGCGGGATTTCATGTTCCCAGCCCTCCTTCTCGGCCGCGCAGCAAGGAATGCCTGAAGAATAGAGCTACGAGGGTCGTCGGCTTCTTGTCGCGCGCCCGAGCAGCGCGGCCATCAAGATCTTCAAACCGGACATCATGGCGCTAGGACTAAACTCAGAGGCGAAGCGAGGACATTACGGTTCCTTGTGGTAGAACCTGACTACTGTGTAGTTATTTTTTTCTTCCATGGTTATGATGGGACGCAAATCTACACCTTCATAATCAAATTTTGCTCAATTTTTCCATCAAATCTATATTTATTTAAAAAGAACGTAAGGTTCTTATTTCACCTTTCTTCCCACGGATCCGTCTTGCCTGCTCCCTCCCCATGCTTCCATCCGTGCTCCCACTTCATTCTATGGCTGTTTTTTTTTCCTTTTTCCTTCCTAATCTAATCACCCCCCTGATTTTAACGGGGTGGGCCCGGGTCTTATTTTGTTCCAATCAAGTCAAGCCACTTACGCGGGAGCACGGATGGACGCACGCGTGGGGCGCAGGCAAGTCTCGTCCTCTTCCCACCACCCCTTCGTCTAACCTTTCATGTATATGATAATTAATCACTTTAATTTACTTACATTCTGAACCAATTCCACTTTAATTTACTTACCAAACTTCTAGTCAAAATATAGTTAATTTACGATCAGAATTTGATGAACATTTATTTACATAATCACATTATTATTGACAGGTAAATCGCAAGCTAACGTACTATAATATTTATATCCGGTTGCAATCGTAGGGGCATTGTTATAGTTTGCTAAAAATAAATAGGCCCGGTTTGAACAGCCTGAGATGACCTTTTCCCTCCCGCTTGTCCTTTTCTCCTCACGCGTCTCTTCTCCCTATAAAACCAAGCAAGCCTCCATTCGCACGCACCTCGATCACACACTCTTCTCCCCCGTTGTTCTCGAGCTCACGTCACCGCGACCCGGGCCCCGTCATGGCCGACCGCGTCCACCCCATGCAGTCTCCGCCGCATCCCGCGTCCCCTCTGCCGCCGCCGGACCAGGAGGACGCAGCGGCGGCGACGGCGGCCACGGAGACCACGCCGCTCCACCCCACCTTGTACGGCCCGCCGGCGCCACCGCCCGGGACGTACATCGTCCAGATTCCCAAGGACCAGGTCCTCCGCGTGCCGCCCCCCGACCGGGCCAGCCGGTACAAGAGCCTCGCGGAGCGCCCGGTCCGGCGCCGCCGCCTGCGCCGCGCCTTCTTTGGCACCTGCGGGGCCGTGCTCTTCCTTGCTCTCGCCGCCGCCGTGTTCGTGGGCACCGTGTACCTCGTCTTCCGCCCCCGCGCGCCCGCCTTCTCCGTCGCCTCCCTCTCCATCCGCGGCCTCGACGTGGCCGCCCTGCCGCCCTCTTCGCTCTCGCCGGAGCTCGACGTCGCCCTGCGCGCGGACAACGGCGCGAACAGGAAGGTGGGCGTTGACTACCGCGGCGCCGGTGAGGTGGCAGTCTCCTACTCCGGTGCGCGCCTTGCGGCCGGTCAGTGGCCGGCGTTCCACCAGGCGCCGAGGAACGTGACGGTGTTCTCCACGACGCTGAGGGGAACCGGCGTGAGCTTCAGCGACGAGCAGAGGAAGCAGCTGGCCGCGGAGCAGGCGGCGCGCGCGGTGCCGCTGACGGTGGAGGCGCGGGTGCCGGTGAGGCTGCGGTTCGGGAAGGTGCTGCGGACGTGGACGGTGGACGTGAAGGCGACGTGCCAGGTGACGGTTGACAAGCTGGCCGGCGAGGCAGCGGCGGCCAACAGAGGATGCCGGGTCAAGGTCAGACCGTTCTTGTGGTGGTGGTGGTGACTGGTGATCGCCACCGGCGCCGGCGCCGCTCGTGGTTACCAATGTGTCAACGGCTAGCAATAGTAACAGCGGCCGAGCATTAACTGGGAAGTTATTTGGCGGTGGGGTGAATTAAATTTTGTAAATTTCAGACATGTTTCTTGTGGTGTGATTTCAATTGTTTGATTTGAGGAAATACACTATCAATCTCAGATTTAACTGGTTAATTACCCCCTCGTCTTGAAAAGAAAGACATGTTTGGATAACATACGGTCTTTAAAATGTATAATAAGTTAATACTACTACAAAAGGATTATTACAAGACACGATACAGTAGTTACATTGTGGAAGTAATTTTGGTCTATGCTTATGGTTTCACATACAAGAGTATGAATTTTTTTTAAATATATTATTAGTGAAAGGGTTAAAAGCTTCCAGAGCTCATGTTATTTGTGGAAGTGAAGGGAGTACACATATTTCTTTTATTGAAATTTTTGTTACCATTGGTACAGCTAAAGTTACCGTTGGTGGTTAACTAATTAATTACCTGCCTTCTCAGGTTTACTTACCAACTAAGGAATCATTTTTTTAATGAATAACTAAAAAAAGAACCTTCTTTGATTAAAATGAATCCCATAGGAATTTGAAAGGATTTTTTTTTTGGCTGGAAGAAGGATTTTTCATATAAAGTTTGTTTGATTTTTCAAAAGAGTCCAACCTCATAATTTTTTTCAGACTTGTTTTGACAATAGTGTAGCCCCTCAGAATATAGTACTTGTCTTTTTTATTTGGTGCAATGAAACAACTTTTGTTGCCTTTTTTGTCTTCTTAAAAGGAGGTTAGAGCCCCGGCCTCTGCATCATTGCGATATACTCAGCCTGGCTTGGCCTCGAGATCAAAAACGTCAACGAGTTGCATATTCGTTTTTTTCCTCCCATTATTGCATTTATATTGGCTGAGTCATATCACCAGGGTTTTCTTCAGATTGACCGGCGCATGCCATTGAATTGACCCTGTAAAATTGTACTACGAGTGAGGAAAATGATTCTACAAGCGAGGTACAGCTTTTTTTTTTTACCAAGTCTTGGGCATGCCATTTGTACTATTGACAAGGCATATCCTCTCTTGTTTGGTCATAACGGCGTTTGTGTTGTCAAACTCCGACTCATAAAACTCCAAATAAGATACAACTTGTACAAATGCTAGTTTCCATTTGGTTTCCAGAGCAATATAAAAGCATGACAGAGCATAGTGCTGGAGCGGCTGGCCATGATCCTGTGCTCTGAAGCTGGTCTGTCCTGTTGCCTCCTCAACATTTCTTTATTTTTTTCTGAACTCAGGTGACCGAGCGATGGCTACATCGTATTCCGCTTCCTCGATCTTAATTTTTTCAACGTGTTACCTCTAATGCGGCACTGTCGCAAAGGCTTGATCTTACTCAAACCGCACTAGCGAGCTAGTCTTCTGTATAGTACCTTTCTTTAACTGTTATAATGAGCCTAAGCTAAGCTAAGGCTGGCGCGAGAAATGGATGGAACAGAACAGTTCAACAATCTATCACCACTTGTCGCAACGTAACGTACGTAGCTATCACCTGCTGAACTAGTCTAACTTAAACCGGGCATGCAGCTGTATGCCACTTCAGATTGCGTCTTTGGGCCCTGACGCACGACGGCCTCCACCCCTCTGGATCGTGGTCTCACGGATCTCGAGGCACGATCCGACGGTGAACGGAGGTGGCGCGCCACATGAGGATTGACCCCGAAGAATTGTTTACTACACAGGAGAAAAGTAGGGCCATGCAATGCAACACCTGAATGGCATATATAATAATCATCCTCCTACTTAAACTAACAGAGGCCGTCCTTGTCCTTGTCTTCCCAGCTGGCTAAAGCCAGGCGGCAAACGGGCAAGCAGAGAAGGTCAAGCAAGTAACTCCAGGAAGGCAGAAACCACCAGCATAGTGATACCAGCTACTTCTTCAGAAGGACCGCATGGTGATACCAGCTACGCTATGTACACGACAAAAGCAGCATTGCATTGCCGATCTTGCTACAAAGAGCCATCATTTCTTCCTTCTCTTTGAGGACCTGGCCGGCTGTGAAGCATCTGCAGCCGCTGCCTCCTCGGCTTTGGCCATCCTCGAACTTCTCCTGGGCACCGCGGTCGACGGGCCTGCTTCTTCAGCTTCCTCCGCCAGTTCAGCCTTGACTCTGCGTTTCCTCCTCGAAGGAGGGTCGGCCGATGGGCCCTCCTGACCTTCCCCGCCGGGCTCGTTCGCTTCCCCGTCGCCCTCGTCCTCGCCTTCCTGCTGGGGCCATTCAGTAGCACACTGGGGACAAGCTCTCGAAGCCTAAATGTGCAGATAAGTTAGCAAACAGTGACGCCAACGTCAGCATGAGTAACAATGGAACTGGTATTACGGGAATTACCTTCCGCTGCGGAAATTTCTTCTTCAGACAGTAGATATGGATTCTCACATTGCATCCCTCCTTGGAACAAGTTGATGCCTGTTGTGGATACAAATATAATAATGCTGGTATCAGAGCACACAACGTTTATAGAGATTCTACAAAAACACTTGTACAATATATGGTACGGAGTAAGTGGCAAGAACAAGGGAAATGCAATATCATAGTAATCACACATCAATACCTTTATACCAGCTTCATTGCAAACCTCGCATGATGGGATATCATTGCTGCGAAACCAGCTCCGGAGATCAAGAAATGATCTGATACCAAGACCAATCTTGCCCTCCGAGGTGTACGCCAGCCAACGATCTTGTATCAGTTCAGTAAGAGTCTTTTCCTTTTGAGAGAACAAGAAATTTGTGATAGAAGAAGGAAGACGAGATTGAGTGTCTTGTGTACCATCCGCAATCACGACCTGAGAGTAGAACACTCAATAGTTTATGATACCCGTATTGCAAACAAGATTCAACTCTAGCAATCAGCAGATACAAAGCAGGGCACAGAAAATACACATCATGACTCGTCCATCTTAACTGTTTGTAAATCACAATTGAATGAAGCTACAATATAAGCACACGTCCATTAGTATAGCTAGACAACAATTTGTTGTGAGTACAGTACATATGGATGGGGTAGATGATGCTTTGATCATGATCACACATTCAGGATATCTTCGCCAGTTATGTCCTAAACAGCTAAGGTTTTGTGCTTCTTGCATGATCACACATGATAGTATGTGAATGCACAAGTAAGGTGTTGTTTAAACATAAAAGAGAGTCATGTGCCCATGACAGACTGGTACAACAAACCTGGTTGTCAATCCGGACGTGGAGAGCTTCAATACTAGTTATGCTCCCATCATTTCCAGCTTCATGAACTATTGCTTCTAACTGCCACAAGAACCATTGTGAATACAGTTATGCAAACATACAAATAAGTCATTCAGCATACATCATGCTGAGTTGAGCTAGTTCAAGCAAGCAACTGCATACCAGTCCCTTGTAGAATGCAATCTGTGGTACGGAATACTTGGAGCCAAGCTTCGATTCTTCATCAGAAATGTTGTTGACCACTCCATAATAAACTGTTCCATCATACTGGTTTATACATGCTCGCAGATCAAATTGTAAATACCCTAGCTCATTGTTGATCTTCATAAGTGTATCACTGAATAGTTGCTGGTGAGTGGCTGCAGGTCATGACAATAGACATATTCAGCTGGAGATGGAGTTTGGTGATCTAATTACAGTCTGTAGGCAATAATATGGTCGCTGATATACACTTCTATATATAATGTGTTCCTAGAAACATGATTCTACCAGCCAACCAGGTCTCAATTGAACTAACAATGATATCAAACACACACAAAACGATTATTGAGACAATCAGAAGACGCAATCTTCAGCCGATTATGAATGGCAGTTGATCCTCCAATGATCAATTAAAGTTGCACCCCACATAAACTCATCTACTGAGAAGGAAAGGTTTTGAACCCTACAGGGGCTACATCAGTAACTACAAAACTACATCAGTCGAAGTGGAACGGGCGCTTGACTAAAAGTTGCCACGGGCGCATTACATCGAACACATGGGCGACTAGAAGTTCCCGGTGGCGCATTACATCGAACACATAGGCGGCTAGGAGTAACGAGAAGGGGGGTGGAACTAATCGAAGGGAGGAGAAGAGGAGAGAGCAGGGCGGAGCGGGCAGGCGGATACCGGGGTTCTTGCCGCCGGAGATGGCGGTGAAGAGGGCGTGGAAGTCTCGCTCCGAGAGCGGTCCACGGGAGAGCAGCGCCTGCAGCAGCGTATGGTGCCGCCATGAGAGCGGCGCCATCGGATCGTGCAGCTCCTCTAGGCTCTAGCGCGTGCCTTGGTGTGGGGATCTATGGGGGCGGGAGGGAGGAGAAACCCTAGCTTGACACGCAGAATGGGTGGGATTACGCGGCCGAGGTGGGGAGCGGAACGGATTGGGAGGTTTCGCGCTCGCGGGAAGGCAAGATCGCGGGAAATGTTTCGCGGTGGTGGTGTCACGCCCAAATCACTTAGGTCAACTATCTCAAACTCGGGACGTTTTGTTCGAATTTTATTCGTTTGTTTGTCAAGTTCACGGTCTTTTTCTCTCATTCTTTGGGGACATATTCGTCAAGTCCATAGTCATGATTGCTATCATCACCTCTTTTGCCTTTATTTGGCATTGGCGGCCTCAAAAGCGAGCTTTTTTTGTGCGGCCTTCTTCGTGTCGAGCCTCCTCCTCTTGACGGCCTCCTTCATGTAAAGCCTCTTCGTTTGAAACTTCAAATATATCTTCATTTGCTCCTCCTTTCTTGGCGCTTCCTCTCATCCCTCACTAATGCCTCTGTGTTTGAAGCTCCAAGTACATCCTTGGCCACCCTACACTAAAAGATGAGATGTTGCGTTGATTCAACGGTTACAAAAGAGATGAAGAAGGGAGCATAAGCAATGCTTTTTTTCTTGTTAGCATTTTGAAACAACCGCCATCTCAAAGAAATTTAAGATGTGAATCCACACACTCAATTATTCATAATCTAACTTGTAGAAGAAGACCCAAGTTGCTAAAATCTTTTCAACATTGGGCATACTAGAAGAATAGTGCGCTAATATCAACAAAAAAGAATGGAATGGTGATAAACTTCCAACTGCACCAAAATTTAAGGAACGGCATGCCATGCTCTTCACCTTGCTAACCATTGTGTATCACTGGAAATTCTAATGATTCACAAATGATGGGGATGAATAGAAGATGCGAGGTGGAGTGGCCAGATCCACGCCAACATCTACACTATATTAGTGCAATTTTATTTTACAGAAAAATGAAACTATCATTATGTCTCCTATTGCTGACTAAATAATAATGGTCGGTTGCACATGTATATGGTGCAGGGGTATAGTTATGTGTATAGCTAAGGGGGCTATGCCCCCCCCCCCAGCACAAATCTTTGAAGGAAAAAGATCTACAGGGATATAGTTAGAAGAAAGTATTCTCATTA
>NC_057808.1:243339621-243353984 GCF_018294505.1 Triticum aestivum | reverse complement strand
TCTAAATAAGTTTTTGGAAGTAAAAGTCAAAAGACGTTTATAAGTGACTAACTTTCTCGTCGAGAGACAAAAAGCAGCTAACTTACAACAGAGAGATTACATATTTCATACGTCGAAGAGTGTTGCTATATATCTAGTGGCACCTAAATTACTACAAACACAGTCACCTAGTGTTTGCAATACATGGAAGGAAGTTGGCACAAAACTTGTAATAAACAGTAAACGTATAAGAGAATTGAAAGAAGACTTTTTGGTGCTCTACTCTACCTTCATATGATGGAAGGCTACTTATGATTGAATCAGTCTTTTACTCACTCCCAAAAAAATTTCATTCGCTCCTTGATGCTACCTATGGGTGTGGTGGAACAAATAAATAAGTATCTGAGGCGTTTCCTATGGAGAAAATATGGGATGGAAACATATAGCCTCACAAGAAGCTCCACCCTTGTTCCTTTTGGTGTTGCGTTTTCTTTTGAAACTTTCTATTTTGTTCACCATCAACTTTTGTTGGTTCTGCAACCCTATTTCTTTGGTCTTGAGCACCGCTTCGTAAAGCGAGGTAAGGATCAAATCATTTCCTGGTGTCTTTGGAAAATCTATTTCCATTGCATTAAGACTATCATAATAGTCTGCAAGCTTGACACCTTGCTCACCAACCTCAGCTATCTTGCATTCTTCTAATGATTCAGTCGCCTGCCAAGAAATCAAAGGCTTCAAAAGTTGGCACTGCACCAAAAGCTTCAAGAGTGAAGCCACTGAAAATTGCACCTCTTGAATCCAGTGTGCATTCTGAAGATATGTCTAGGACTTCTCCGAAGACAAAGAAATCCAAAGGGTGAGGCCCTACACCATCAAGCATATTGCAAGATGATGATGATATCATATATTTGTCAAGTGATGAAGATCTTGATGATGAAGCTCTAGAGCTGTTGATCAAGAACAAGCAGGAAGAAGCTGATATCTTCAAGGACCAGCCTCTTTTCGATGCCGATATCTTGAACAACTTCATTGATGAATGGTTTAATGATCCATCACTCTCTCTTGATGATCTTCAGCTTCCCATTGGCATCAACGTCACCTTCCAAAGTTTCCTTGCCAAGGAACTAGTCATTGCTTAGAAAGTGATTGAGCAGAAAAACAAGATTGATCATGAGAAGGTTGTCTCTAAGAAGCATATGGCCAAGCTCAGCACCCCAGAGATTCAAAGCTTCAAGACAGTGATGGCTGACCTGAAGGCAAAATTTCAAAGGCGTCGCGACGAAGCAAAGGGCTCATGTGATCGTCTGAAAGACTATGTAGAAAAATGTGTACAAGCTCACAATGACAGCTTGAAGAGAAATGCTCATGGTCGTCCTACTATTGACCACAGAAGAAGAAGAAGACTTCAAGGCAAGATGTGCCTAAAATTATCTTCCCACCAAGCTTTGCCAGTCTGAAGCCATCTGCTCCATCAGTTGCCTCTGGGAGGAAGAGGACTAAGCAAGCTGAAGCTGAAGCCGAGAAGCACAAGCAACATGAAGCTTTTGATGCCTCACCTTCTCAGATTTGGCAAAAGACGAAGTCGTCATAAGCTTCACGCAGGGCACAAGCACCAACTTCTCCATCCGCTCCTCGGGAGCCACTGCTTGTGAAGCCCATCTCTGTTGCTCTCCCTGCTTCCACAAATCAAGAAAGAATAATGGTCGTGCATGAACCTGCTCCCATAGAGGCTCATACACAGAAGACATTCCAGCCACTGACTCCATCGTGGTTGAAGACATTGGTAATGATGACAATGTGAGAAGAAAAGATGATGAAGTCCTTCCTCAAATTACCCATCATGTGGTATCATCGCCTGTTCCAACGAACAGTGAGCCCATCAGCATTGGCAATCCTCCGACGCCAATGGTCCAAGATGAGTTCTGGGACGAGCAGCACCCCAACTCTCCACTACATGAAGTGATTTCCCGCACACCACCAACTCAAGTGTCAACACCCGTGCTTGAGACCCCCCAAGTAACACCCGAAGACATGGAGAAGACAACACCATCACCTCAAGTGTCACTAGCGTTTCGCAGGCTTCGCAAAGGCCCACAACCCTCCTCCGCCATGTCCAGTATCCCTAAAGAGGATGTGAAACCTGCAAGTTTTATTGCACGTAAAGTATTTCCTGAAGCTATCCCTTCAAGTATTGCCACTGAGTCTGAAGCCAAACAGGCTGAAGACATTCCGGCTTCATCAGCCGATGACAATCAAGAAGAAGCTGATGTGATCGCCGCCTCTGAACCTGTACAACCTGAAGCCACAATGTCTAACACTCCAGCTACTGAAGCCAATCTGCAGCTTGAAGCCAATGTCACCATTGAAGCCAGTCGGCCATCTGTTTCTGAAGCTGTTGCGGCTACTACACCTGTTCCGTATACTATGGCAATTGCCTACAATCATGAAGGAAAACTGGTCAGTGTCAGATAGCCAAGTCTCGCACCTCCTAAAGTGCAAGGTCCTCAGTATGAGTTCCTGATGTCTACTACACAACTTGTTCTTGTAGACCCGTGTTGGGCCTCCAAGAGCAGAGTTTTGTAGGACAGTAGCAAATTTCCCTCAAGTGGATGACCTAAGGTTTATCAATCCGTGGGAGGCGTAGGATGAAGATGGTCTCTCTCAAACAACCCTGCAACAAAATAATAAAAAGTCTCTTGTGTCCCCAACACACCAAACACAATGGTAATTTGTATAGGTGCACTAGTTCGACGAAGAGATGGTGATAAAAGCGTAGTAATGATAGTAGATATTGATTTTTGTAATAGGAACAATAAAAAACAGCAAGGTAGCAATTGATAAAACAGAGCACAAACGGTATTGCAATGCTTGAAAATGAGGCCTAGGGTCCGTACTTTCGCTAGTGCAGTCTCTCAACAATGCTAATATAATTGGATCATATAACCATCCCTCAACGTGCGATGAAGAATCACTCCAAAGTTCCTATCTAGCGGAGAACATAAGAAGAAATTGTTTGTAGCTATTCTTTCCGATCGATCTATCCAAGAGTTCGTACTAAAATAACACCAAGTTATTCTTTCCGATCAATCTATCAAGAGTTCGTACTAAAATAACACTAAGTTATTCTTTCCAATCGATCTATCAAGAGTTCGTACTAAAATAACACCAAAGCAAATTCAGATTCATAATACTCAATCCAACACAAAGAACCTCAAAGAGTGCCCCAAGATTTCTACCGGAGAAACAAAAGACGAGAACGTGCATCAACCCCTATGCATAGATTACCCCAATGTCACCTCGAGAATCCGCGAGTTGAGTGCCAAAACACATATCAAGTGAATCAATATAATACCCTATTGTCACCACGGGTATTCATATGCAAGACATATATCAAGTGCTCTCAAATCCATAAAAGTATTCAATCCAATAAAACAAAATCTCAAAGGGAAAACTCAATTCATCACAACAAGATAGAGAGGGGAAAACACCATATGATCCAACTTATTAACAAAGCCCGTGATACATCAAGATCATGACATCTCAAGAACACGAGAGAGAGAGAGAGATTAAACACATAGCTACTGGTACAAACCCTCAGCCCCGAGGGTGGACTACTCCCTCCTCATCATGGTGGCCGTTGGGATGATGAAGATGGCCACCGGTGATGATTTCCCCCTCGGGCGGAGTGCCGCAACGGGGTCTTGATTGGTTTCTCGTGGCTACAGAGGCTTGCGGTGGCGGAACTTTTGATCTGGGGTTACCCCTGAGGGTTTTAGAATATTTGGCAATTTATAGGGCAAAGAGGGGGTGCGGGAGGCCACCGAGGTGGGCACAACCCACCGGGGCGTGCCCTGGTACGTTAGGCCCCCCTTGGGGCACCCCCAGGTGCTGCTCTGGCCCATAGGATGTCTTCTAGTCCATAAAAAATCCACAAAAAGTTTCACGGTGTTTCGACTCTGTTTGATATTGATTTCATGCGATGTAAAAAACAAGCGAAAAAACAGCAACTGGCACTGGGCACTGGGCCAATAGTTTAGTCCCAAAAAATGATATAAAATTGTTATAAAATGATTCTAAAACATCCAAGAATGATAATATAACAGCATGAATACTTCATAAATTATAGATACGTTGGAGAAGTATCAGCATCCCCAAGCTTAATTCCTACTCGTCCTCGAGTAGGTAAATGATAAAAGAAATAATTTATGAAGTGTGAATGCTAGCAAAGTGCACAAGTTTGATCAATGATAATTTCAATCACTTTCCCTAGCATGATAACAACAACTCTTTCTCATAAAACTCATCATGTCAAAGTAGCAACCAATTCACATGTTAAGGTTCAAACAATGAATTCTCTTGAAACTCAACAACCTATGTTCTTAGTCACCAAGCAATTGCAATTCAACTTATTCAACAGAGTCTAAGTAAGAGCTCCACATACTCAACAATCATATAGTCTTCTATAATTGCTAACACTCACCGCATACACATGAGCAAAACGTTTCAACCGTACACGTAGAGAGATAGGGGCTTATAATTTCGCCTCCCAACGTATTCACCTCAAGGGTCATGTCAATAATAATAACTCATGCTACCCACATCCAACTGGATATATGTGCCTAGATCTTTCCTCACCACATGATGCTTGCCAAAAAAGAAAATAAAAAGGAATAGAGAGAAAAACTTCGACTCTTGCATGAAAGTAAATACATAAAAGTAAAAGGTAGGCACTACGCAGAGGGAAGCAGAGGTTGCCATGCGCTTTTTGTTTGTATGCTCAATCCCTTAGTGCAAAAGAACGTCACGTTATATTGCCCCTTATGATAGCAACCTTTACTATGCAGTCTGCCGCTTTTATTCTTTGCCATCACAAGTTCGTACAATGCTCAATTTTCTCCTACACTAAATGATCTAACACTTTTAGAAGCAATTTTAATTGCCTTATTGCATCGATCACAACTTACTTGAAGGATCTTACTTAATCCTTAGGTAGGTATGGTGGACTCTTGAAAATAAGATTTCGGTTTAAGGGTTTTTGGGTGCACAAGTATTATCTCTACTTGGTGCGGAATTTTTGGCAGGCAAGAATGGAGGGCAAGCACCACATGTTGAAGGATCTATGACAATATAGCTTCTATGTGAATATGAAAAAACATAAACCATTACGTTGTCTTCCTTGTCCAACGTCAACAATTTTGGCATATAATATTTTGATGGGGGCTCACAATCACAAAAGATTTCCAAGATAGTGTATTTGCATGTGAAAGTTCTCTTCCTTATAGTAATCATTCAGGAATTTCTTGTATGACCAATATTGTGATTGTCAAGCTTCAAAAGATTTCACTTTCTAAACCCAATGTGAAGCTACCACTAGGCATGATATGAACATATAATTTCAACTTCGTGATATTCAATTCATTCAAAACTTTACTCATAGGATATAAGTGAAGCATAAGAGTAAATGACAAGCTACTCCAAAAAGATATAAGTGAAGATCAAGCGAGTAGTTATGTAAATGGGTAGCTATTTGCGGACTCTCTCTTATTTAAAAGTTTCGGATCTAAGTATTTTATTAAAACAGCAACCAAAACAAAATAAAATGGCATTTCAACAATAGCACACATCATGTGAAGGAGCAAAAACTTAGGCTCAACCGATACTAACCGATAATTGTTGAAGAAGAAAGGTGGGATGCCTACTGGGGCATTCCCAAGCTTAGGTGCTTAAGACTTCTTGAAATATTATCTTGGGGTGCCTTGGGCATCCCCAAGCTTGAGCTTTTGTGTCTCCTTAATTCCTCTCATATCACGGTTTTCCTAAATCTCAAAAACTTCATCCACACAAAACTCAACAAGAACTCGTGAGATAAGTTAGTATAAATCAATGCAAAACCTTATCATTCTCTACTGTAGCAAATCACCAAAATTATTATTCAACATTGCATACTAAATGTCTCTGCATATTTAGTACTCCTATCCTCAAATAGAATCATTAAACAAGCAAACATATGCAAACATAACAGCAATCTGCCGAAACAGTACAGTCTGTAAAGAATGCAAGAGTATCAATACTTATTCAACTCAAATAATTCTGAAAATTTAACACTCTGTAGAAAATTTATTAGAGCTTATTGTGCAAAAAGTTTCAACATTTTATCACATTCTGACTTTTCTAGAGAATTTTTGCAACAGCGGTAAACTTTCTGTTTTCAAACAGCAACATGTAGACTTGCAAAATAAGCATAGTAAAGGCTATCATTGCCACTTTTATTGAAATAAAAGATGCAAAACATTATTATAAATAAAAGCAAGCAGAACCTAACAAAATAAAATGACGCTCCAAGCAAAACACATATCATGTGATGAATAAAAATATAGCCTCAAGTAAGGTTACCGATAATGTTGGAGACGAAAGAGGGGATGCCTTCTGGGGCATCCCCAAGCTTAGTTGCTTGGATCTTCCTTGAATATTTCCTTGGGGTGCCTTGGGTATCCCCAAGCTTAGGTTATTGTCACTCCTTATTCTCCTCATATCAATATCTCACCCAAAACTTGAAAACTTCAATAACACAAAACTTAACGGAACTTCGTGAGATAGGTTAGTATGATAAAGAGCAAACCATTCACTTTGGACAGTCAAAGACAAGATTCATAATTGTTCTCACACAATGCCTACTATATCCTGTCATTTCTACAATTTATATTGAGCAATATAATCCATAGAAACTAGAAAACAAGCAAACTATGCATTGAAAACAGAATCTGTCAAAAACAGAATAGTCTATAGTAATCTGTACTCCAACCATACTTATGCTACTCCAAAAATTCTGAAAAATTAGGACAACGTAGGGAATTTGTATATCTATCACCAATAAAAAATTCAGATCAAAAGCACTTTCCAGTGAATTTTCAAAATTTCAGGACTGAGCGCAAAAGGTTCTGTTTTTGGACAGAATCAAGTCAACTATCATCCACACTATCCCAAAGGCTTTACTTGGCACTTTACTGAAACAAAAGAAATAAAACATGATTACTACACTAGCATAATCATGTGAACAGACAAAAACAGTAGGTAAAAGTGTTGGGTTGTCTCCCAACAAGCGCTTTTCTTTAATGCCTTTTAGCTAGGCATGATGAGTTCAATGATGCTCGCATAAAAGATAAGGATTGAAACATAACAAGAGCATCATGAATCATAAGTTCCTCTCTCATAATAATTTTCAGTAGCATCATGAATAGATTCATCAATATAACCATCACATAAATCATTCTTTTCATGATCCAAAAGCATAGAAAATTTATTACTCTCCATATAAGGAATTTTATTCTCGTTCACAATAGTGGGAATATTATATGAAACTCGAATGCTAAAAATTGTTTCCACATTAAAAGAGTAATGTTCAGAAAAAGGATATTCATAACTATGACAAGTTTTATAAATATAATCATCACTACTTTTTATAACATAAGTATCATCACAATAATCATCATAAGTAGCAACTTTGTTCTCATCATAGATAGGAGGCATGCAATCATCATAGCAAATTTGATCGTTCAAGGTAGGGGGGCTAAAAAGATCATCTTCATTAAACATAGCATCCCCAAGCTTGGGACAAACATTAATTGCAGCAAATAAATTCTCAAACATGCCATTCTCATCAAACATAGCATCCCCAAGCTTGTGGCTTGGCATATCATAAGCATAATCACTCTCATCATTAATAGTATGAATAGCACCAACGGTATAACAATTGCTATCATCATAATTTCCCAAGTTGGTGCCAAAAAGATTTCCAAGATTATAAGAAGCATCATTATCTTCCCAATCATAATTACCACAACAAGCAATAGGCATAGCAAAATCATCATCAGGTGCATCATCTTCCACAATTATTCTTGATTCATTTTCATGAGGCACAACAATAATAGGAGCAACATTATTTGGGAGATATACCTTTTTACCTCTATTCTTTCTTCTTTTCTTCTTCTTCATCACATCATGTGTGGGTTTAATTAATTTTTTCAAGCTTCTTATTGATGAGATTGGTTGAATAGGATCTCCTCCTCGTCACCTATTTCATCATGAGAGAAAATAGGAGGGTATTGGGATATATTTTCCCTTTCATTAGTACACTCTTCATATTCTATTTGTTTTCTTGTCTTTAGATAGTTGGGAATATAAGGATTCTCAATGCAATTTACCGCACAAAACATATAAATTTCCTCTAGATCAAAATCAAGAAATCTCTCGAGATTAAATTTTGGAATACCCTCAGTTATACGTTTCATTTCTTCATACTCCAAAAGAAGACTAAGCTCTTTATGATGCTCGAGGGTAATCAAGTTATCACAATTTTTGGACACGATTTGATCATGAAACAATTTGCATTGGAGATTTAAGTGACCACATTCATTGCAAAGTTCACAAGGATGGCAAAAAAATTAAATCTTTCAGCACAATCATCTAGCCTCTCTTGCAACTTTTTCGTTTCTAAACATTTATGCTTCTTACAAAATCTATCTTCCCTTTTTGGTGTGCAATTGCATTCCCAATTCACTCCGCAAAAATTGACATTCTTATAGGAGACATAATTATCATGACTAATGCAATCATCATTAACATCATGGATATTCAAAGAATTCATACTAGCAATATTGCAATCATGCCCATCATCCAATGTTTTTTTGCCATACATTTTTTTGAATTCTTTTTTTAGCAATTGAGCACAATTATCGGAATCCTTATTCTCAAGATAAACATTATAAAGATAAAGAACAACTTGAGGTAACCCATTCTCCATTTTTTTGTAGTTTTCTTTTATAAACCAAACTAGTGATAAACAAGAAACTGAAAGATTCAATTGCAAGATCTAAATATATACCTTCATGCACTCACCTCCCCGGCAACAGCGCCAGAAAAAAGAGCTTGATGTCTACTACACAACTTGTTCTTGTAGACTCGTGTTGGGCCTCCAAGCACGGAGTTTTGTAGGACAGTAGCAACTTTCCCTCAAGTGGATGACCTAAGGTTTATCAATCCCTGGGAGGGTAGGATGAAGATGGTCTCTCTCAAACGACCCTGCAACCAAATAATAAAAAGTCTCTTGTGTCCCCAACACACCCAAGACAATGGTAATTTGTATAGGTGCACTAGTTCGGTGAAGAGATGGTGATAAAAGCGTAGTAATGAGAGTGGATATTGATTTTTGTAATAGGAACAATAAAAAACAGCAAGGTAGCAATTGATAAAACGGAGCACAAATGGTATTGCAATGCTTAAAAATGAGGCCTAGGGTCCGTACTTTCGCTAGTGAAATCTCTCAACAATGCTAACCATCCCTCAACGTGCGATGAAGAATCACTCCAAAGTTCCTATCTGGCGGAGAACATAAGAAGAAATTGTTTGTAGCTATTCTTTCTGATCGATCTATCCAAGAGTTCGTACTAAAATAACACCAAGTTATTCTTTCCGATCAATCTATCAAGAGTTTGTACTAAAATAACACTAAGTTATTCTTTTCGATCGATCTATCAAGAGTTCGTACTAAAATAACACCAAAGCAAATTCAGATTCATAATACTCAATCTAACACAAAGAACCTCAAAGAGTGCCCCAAGATTTCTACTAGAGAAACAAAAGACGAGAACGTGCATAAACCCCTATGCATAGACTACCCCAATGTCACCTCGGGAATTTGCGAGTTGAGTGCCAAAACACATATCAAGTGAATCAATATAATACCCCATTGTCACCACGGGTATTCATATGCAAGACATATATCAAGTGCTCTCAAATTCATAAAAGTATTCAATCCGATAAAATGAAATCTCAAAGGGAAAACTCAATTCATCACAACAAGATAGAGAGGGGGAAACACCATATGATCCAACTATATTAACAAAGCCCGCGATACATCAAGATCGTGACATCTCAAGAACACGAGAGAAAGAGAGAGAGAGAGAGATTAAACACATAGCTACTGTTACAAACCCTCAGCCCCGAGGGTGGACTACTCTCTCCTCATCATGGTAGCCGTCGGGATGATGAAGTGTTGGGGAACATAGCATGCAATTTCAAAAAAATTCCTATGATCACGCAAGATCTGTCTAGGAGATGCATAGCAATGAGAGGGGGAGAGTGTGTCGACGTACCCTCGTAGACCGAAAGCGGAAGCGTTAGGTTAACGCGGTTGATGTAGTCGAACGTCTTCGTGATCAACCGATCAAGTACCGAACAATCGACACCTCCAAGTTCAGCACACGTTCAGCTCGATGACGTCCCTCGAACTCTTGATCCAGCAAAGTGTCGAGGGAGAGCTACGTCAGCAGGACGACGTGGTGACGGTGATGGTGATGTGATCCGCGCAGGGCTTCGCCTAAGTGCTACGATGCTATGACCGGAGGAGTAAACTGTGGAGGGGGGCACCACACTCGGCTAAGAGAACAACTATTGTGCTTTGGGGTGCCCCCGTATATAAAGGAGGAGAGGGAGGAGACCGGCGGACTAGGGGTGCGCCATGGGGGGAAACCAGATAGGACTCCAAGTCCTATTTGCCCCCCCTTTCCTTTCTTACGGAGGGGGAAAGGGGAAGGAGAGGGAAGAGGAGAAGGAAAGTGGGGCGCGCCCCCTCCCCTAGTCCAATTCGGACTCCCCATGGTAGGGGGGCACGGCCACCCGTTCTGGGATGCCTCCCCTCTCCCCTATGGCCCATGTAGGCCCATAACTTTCCGGGGGGGGGGGGGTTCCGGTAACCCCTCGGTACTCCGAAAAATACCCGAACCACTCTGAAACCATTTCGGCGTCCGAATACTATCTTCCAATATATCAATCTTCACCTCTCGGCCATTTCGAGACTCCTCGCCATGTCTGTGATATCATATGGGACTCCCAACAATATTCGATCGCTAAAAACACATAACTCATAATACAAATCGTCATCGAATGTTAAGCATGCGGACCCTACGGGTTCGAGAACTATGTATACATGACCGAGACACATCTCTGATCAATAACCAACAGCGGAACCTGGATGCTTATATTGGTTCCTACATATTCTACGAAGATCTTTATCGGTCAAACCGCAATGACAACATACGTCATTCCCTTTGTCATCGGTATGTTACTTGCCCGAGATTCGATCGTAGGTATCCTCATACCTAGTTCAATCTCGTTACCGGCAAGTCTCTTTACTCGTTCCGTAATGCATCATCCCACAACTAACATATTAGTCACATTGCTTGCAAGGCTTATAGTGATGTGCATTACCGAGAGGGCCTAGAGATACCTCTCCGATACTCGGAGTGACAAATCCTAATCTCGATCTATGCCAACCCAACAAACACCTCCGGAGACACATGTAGAGCATCTTTATAATCACCCAGTTACGTTGTGACGTTTGATAGCACACAAGGTGTTCCTCCGATATTCGGGAGTTGCATAATCTTATAGTCAAAGGAATATGTATAAGTCATGAAGAAAGCAATAGCAATAAAACTTAACGATCATTATGCTAAGCTAACGGATGGGTCTTGTCCATCACATCATTCTCCTAATGATGTGATTCCATTAATCAAATGACAACACATGTCTATGGTTAGGAAACTTAACCATCTTTGATTAACGAGCTAGTCAAGTAGAGGCATACTAGGGACACTTTGTTTTGTCTATGTATTCACACATGCATCAAGTTTCCGGTTAATACAATTCTAGCATGAATAATAAACATTTATCATGATATAAGGAAATATAAATAACGACTTTATTATTGCCTCTAGGGTATATTTCCTTCAGTCTCCCACTTGCACTAAAGTCAATAATCTTGATTACATAGTAATGATTCTAACACCCATGGAGTCTTGGTGCTGATCATGTTTTGCTCGTGGAAGAGGCTTAGTCAACGGGTCTGCAACATTCAGATCCGTATGTATTTTGCAAATCTCTATGTCTCCCTCCTTGACTTGATCGCGGATGGAGTTGAAGTGTCTCTTGATGTGTTTGGTTCTCTTGTGAAATCTGGATTCCTTCGTTAAGGCAATTGCTCCAGTATTGTCACAAAAGATTTTCATTGGACCTGATGCACTAGGTATTACACCTAGATCGGATATGAACTCCTTCATCCAGACTCCTTCATTTGCTGCTTCCGAAGCAACTATGTACTCCACTTCACATGTAGATCCCGCCACGACGCTCTCCTTGGAACTGCACCAACTGACAGCTCCACCATTCAATATAAATATGTATCCGGTTTGCGACTTAGAGTCATCCAGATCAGTGTCAAAGCTAGCATCAACGTAACCATTTACAACAAGCTCTTTGTCACCTCCATAAACGAGAAACATATCCTTAGTCCTTTTCAGGTATTTCAGGATGTTCTTGACCGCTGTCCAGTGATTCACTCCTGGATTACTTTGGTACCTCCCTGCTAAACTTATAGCAAGGCACACATCAGGTCTGGTACACAACATTGCATACATGATAGAACCTATGGCTCAGGCACAGGGAATGACTTTTCATTTTCTCTCTATGTTCTGCAGTGGTCGGGCATTGAGTCTGACTCAACTTCGCACCTTGTAACACAGGCAAGAGCCCTTTCTTTGATTGATCCATTTTGAACTTTTTCAAAACTTTATCAAGGTATGTGCTTTGTGAAAGTCCAATTAAGCATCTTGATCTATCTCTATAGATCTTGATGCCCAATATATAAGCAGCTTCACCGAGGTCTTTCATTGAAAAATTCTAATTCAAGTATCCTTTTATGCTATCCAGAAATTATATATCATTTCCGATCAACAATATGTCATCCACATATAATATTAGAAATGCTACAGAGCTCCCACTCACTTTCTTGTAAATACATGCTTCTCCAAAAGTCTGTATAAAACCATATGCTTTGATCACACTATCAAAGCGTATATTCCAACTCCGAGAGGCTTGCACCAGTCCATAAATGGATCGCTGGAGCTTGCATACTTTGTTAGCACCTTTAGGATCAACAAAACCTTCTGGTTGCATCATATACAACTCTTCTTTAAGAAATCCATTAAGGAATGCAGTTTTGACATCTATTTGCCAAATTTCATAATCATAAAATGCGGCAATTGCTAACATGATTCGGACAGACTTAAGCATCGCTACGGGTGAGAAGGTCTCATCGTAATCAACTCCTTGAACTTTGCCGAAAACCTTTTGCAACAAGTCGAGCTTTATAGACAGTAACATTACCATCAGCGTCGGTCTTCTTCTTGAAGATCCATTTATTTTCTATGGCTTGCCGATCATCGGGCAAGTCAACCAAAGTCCATACTTTGTTCTCATACATGGATCCCATCTCAGATTTCATGGCCTCAAGCCATTTCGTGGAATCTGGGCTCATCATCGCTTCCTCATAGTTCGTCATGGTCTAGTAACATGACTTCTAGAACAGGATTACCGTACCACTCTGGCGCGGAACGCACTCTGATTGACCTACAAGGTTCGGTAGTAACTTGATCTGAAGTTTCATGATAATCATCATTAGCTTCCTCACTAATTGGTGTAGGCATCACTAGAACTGATTCCTTTGATGAACCACTTTCTAATTCGAGAGAAGGTACAACTACCTCATCAAGTTCTACTTTCCTCCCACTCACTTCTTTCGAGAGAAACTTCTTCTCTAGAAAGGATCAATTCTTAGCAACAAATATCTTGTCTTCGGATCTGTGGTAGAAGGTGTACCCAACGTTTCTTTTGGGTATCCTATGAAGACACATTTTATAACATCCCAAATTTCCAATTTGGAATGTTATACATAGATCATTCATGCATATCATATTTTTTTGCTGCATTTCATTTCGCGATCCTCGAAATCCTAAGCAACTCAAGGACCCTCGGAGAGAGTTGGGGATTTCCCTGTTTTCATATTTGAATTTTATCAAATATTGAAACAAGAATTATTTGTTTTAATTATTTTTCTCTCCAAAAATATTTCGTATTCAAATATATGAGAGGAGATAATATGACTTCTCCAAAATAAATGAAATATTGGAGGAAAAATATTAAAATCAAATATTGGATTTTATTCGGAGTTTTGTCACTATTTTATTTGAATTAGGAAAAACAAACGTTTTTTAAAATTGCATTTAGACCCCAAATAAATGTTCATCTCGTCCGGCTAGATTTTAGAGAACGGGGGAAATTTATTTCGGGATTTTTGGAGTCCGTTTAGTATTTCTTTTATTTGTTTTTCTGCGCAAATTTATTTAAAAAACAAAAAAAAATGCGAACCGACCTCAGGCCGTATTCGACCAGGACTCCGCCCGGCCGGCCCCTTTATATAGCGCGCCCCCGAGCCGCCCAGCCCAGCCCACCCCGCCGCCCAAACCCTAGCCTCGCCCGCGCCGCGCGCC